>NW_004798019.1:15743-125703 GCF_000002075.1 Aplysia californica | reverse complement strand
TGATTACGTGAAGCCACACGACTGAGCGCTGCCGACCTGCCGTGAGAAACAGGGCAAGATATAATGTAGGACAGACACAGACGTGGGGGTGTCGGCGTGATCTATTTCGCTGACTCTGTCACCACACGGGGACCTCGCTCGACGCGTGAGGGCTGGTGTGGGGGTACACACACACACACACACACACAGACACACGCATGCGCACACACACACACACACACACACACACACACGCACGCATGCGCATGTGGTGAATACTTTCACTCTCTCTCTCTCTCTCTCTCTCTCTCTCTCTCTCTCTCTCTCTCTCTCACACACACACACACACACACACACACACACATCTACATTTTTGCTTGAATCTATTCACACTATGGAATAAAGTCATAAAAAGGTTTCCAAAGTTACACAGTGAAGCTTCCAAGGTAGAAATGCCTGGCGCTCACAATAATAATTACATGTACATAAATTTCACAAATGAATTACATGTGGGTCCACATTTAAACAAACACAACATCTAAATTTCTAATTGCAGCTTCAGCATAATAGGAGGCAACAGAGATGCAATATAAGGTACTGAAATCCACCAAGTTGAACTCGAGTTCAACCATAGTCCAATAGCCAACTGCCAACTTTGAGTTTGACTGCGTCTCATTTACACTCTGAATTCTCCCTTCCCATGCTACTGGCAGCTGTTCCTTACAGTAACAGAATGTGTGATTAAATTTCCATCAACAGCAAAACGATTTTTATATACCCATATGAAGCTGTTCTAACTTTTAATTTTGCCTGTGCACCTGCGTCAATCATCAATGGTGTAGCAGTTAGGCACCTTCGCTGTAGCGTTAGCATGCAGGAGCCTCGAGTTCAATTCCCGTGTGGGAAGAAAATTAGTATTTATTATCGAGTCTCGGTCTCTCTACTAGGATGTTGTAATTTTATCTAAATTGTGATGATGGCGGCGTAGAAAACACCTACACTTTTCTTTTTTTCTGGCAAGTGTTTTACGGCGCTTTCAACTGCACACGGTCATTATTATGAGCACGCGGAACACATTAAACATTTTCAGTTGGGAAATTCAGTTTAGGAAATTTTCAATTTTGCCCCTTGTAGCGGCCGAAGCCTACTCATATCGATTTTGGACCACTAAGGGATCTTCAACGTGCGCAACTTGCACAGGACCTCCGAGACTTTTCACCCTTGTCCGAGAAGGCTAGGTGTAGATCTTTCCTATCAGAAGATCAGGGGTGTGTGTGGCTGAAAGACAGCAGTAAGGAGGAGCCAAGGAGTAGCAGTAGAAAGGCTGCAGAAAGAGCCAAGAGCCCAGAGGAGGAGGCAAATGGGGTGAGGGGGTGGGGCAGAAAGTGGAGACGACAGAGCATTGGTAGAGAGCAGGAAAGGATGTGAAAGGGGAAAATGTTAGAGAAGAACATTTTCCGTCATTATCCGGATTCGACCCGGGGATCTATTGAACGAGAGGTGAACACCTTAACCTCTAGGCCACGAGAGCCCCCTCACACCTACACTCAAAGTTGTTTCGCAATTCAGCACTGGGAGCGCATGTCTGAGGCCATATTAGTGCGGCTTGGAGCTGGGGCGTTTACTTTCCATGTCATTTGAAGAAGGTTTTGAAAAGTTCCCTGTCAGAAATTATCCCAACTGACGTTCTCAAAGTGAGTGCTCCGGACAGCACAAAGGTGCAACTTGTAGGCACCGATCTGGACTTTTTTTTCTCAGCTGCCAGCAGGAGTAGGAAGGAGAACACAGTAAAAATAAGTGTACAGGTTTAACGCCCTTACTTATCAATCAACACTATTACATATGTACTATTAGGTTATTTAAGGGACTGGACCTCCGAATTTAACACCCGTCTCCGATTGGATGGACCGAACAAAATGGGTTGAGAGTATAAGAGCCTTAAACATTCCACAAAACGACGCCCAGTCTGAGATTCGAACCAGAGCAATCCGCTGTGCGGTCCAGCATGATGTTATCTGAGGAAACGATGAGCCCGGCCAGGACATCACAGCGTCACGGGACGGGTCAAGCTGTTGACCACAGACATCTGATCTTTCGTTGGCTGCAACACCACCAGGTTAGGATCCTGTTCTTCAAACTATTCAACCAACAACGCTGGACGATTGGGCCCTATAGTCCTCTATAGATTATGGGGAGGGGTGAGAGCCACAGGTAGGGAAGAATCGTTACTGCAAAGTCACAAGGAGGGAAGAATTGTCACTGTAAAGTCACAAGGATTGTCACGGCAAAGTCACGGAGGGAAGCATCACTGCAAAGTCACGGAGGGAAGAATTGTCACTGCAAAATCACGGAGGGAAGGAAGAATTGTCACTGTAAAGTCACAAGGAGGGAAGAATTATCACCTTCAAAGTCATAAGATTTGTCGCGGAGGGAAGAACTGTCACTGCAAAATCACGGAGGGAGGGAAGAATTGTCACTGCAAAGTCACGGAGGGAGGGAAGAATTGTCACTACAAAGTCACGGAGGGAAGAATTGTCTCTGTAAAGTCACAAGAAGGGAAGAATTGTCACTATTAAGTCATAAGCGCGGGGGGGGGGAGTGTTACTGATAGCTGGGAACTGAAACAACCACTTTCATGGATCAGTCGAACTGAAAAATTGTTGACAATTCAATTTTATTCATCTAGAACCTAGGGCAGAACTGCTCAATATATCTTCTTTCTCTCCTTCATACCTACCATGCATAGGCTTTTTGGGGCCATTTCAGTACAAACAACATTGGGAATTTTTTACCACATCGAAAAGGTGTCAATGAAGCAATGAAATGCAATATAGTTTCAATCTCTTTTGCTCACGTTTTTCTACTGATATAAGCTTAAAATTTAACACAATAATACCGGTAGGCTCTACTTTTAAAAATGCAGAAATATTACTCGTATATCTTCAGAAAATGGCAAACAAAATGCATTTTCCTTTAACCAGAGATAGGGGAGGAGGGAGGGAAAGAGGGAGGGAGAGAGAGAGAGAGAGAGAGAGAGAGAGAGAGAGAGAGAGAGAGGGGGGGAGGGAGAGAGAGAGTGAGAGAGAGTGAGTGAGTGAGAGAGAGAGAGAGTGAGTGAGTGAGAGAGAGAGAGTGAGAGAGAGAGAGAGAGAGAGAGAGAGAGAGAGAGAGAGAGAGAGTGAGTGAGTGAGAGAGAGAAAGAGTGCGTGTGAGGGGGGGGGGGTACCACATAAATTCCAAGCATTTTTCTTTCCAATTCAAGAGATGAAGGGCAGGAAATCTGGATGCAGCACGTTACATTTACGGGTGTTAAATTGGCACGCCCTCAGCCTCAAGAGTACTCAAAGACATAAGAAATCAATAATTCCCTTAGCTGCCAGAAATAGGTAACCCATTCATATTATTGATATGATGCAGTTTGTGAGTCACACGCAGAGTAAAAACGCAGTTGGCCTGAGTCAGGGTTTGATGAGGTCTTAATTACTGTTTCGTTGGGTTTTTTGGTTTTTTTTTTTAAACCTCTGCTGTTGTTTCTGCCTGTCTATCTTACGTTTTCCAAGCTCTAAATGATAATTATTGTGCCGATTTCCCTCTCCTTACAGAAATAAATAAACAAACAAACAAAATAGGCCTGTAGAAGTTCTATATAATATATTTATATAAATACGTTTAAAATGGTTTAAGTGAGAGCGAACAGTGAAAGGTAAGGGACAGTACATAATGACATCACGCTGCTCACAACGAAATCAGCTTGTATCATATTATGTAATGACAATGATACATTAGTGGGAGGATCGGTGTATATATCGTCCGTTCCTGTATTGATAGCCTATGCAATGTAACATTTTAAACCTGTCGGCTTGTCAGTTTTGCCCAAAGTCGACCCCCTCTGCTCGTGGATTAATGTTACGCTAAGAAAAGTACAGAAACTACATGAAAATGATAGCCTACGATCATAATGATGATATGGTGATGATATTGATGGTAATAACAATAATAATAATAATAATGATGATAATAATAATAATAATAATAATAATAATAATAATAATAATAATAATAATAATAATAATAGGTTAACAATAATTATTCAGCTCGTATATGCTTCAGAAAAATAAATTAACAGACTAGATCTACTAGTCCCTAAGATGTGCTATACCAGCTGTAATAATTATAAAGCATGTGTTAATCTCCCACAGTGTATTTATAAAAGCATAGATATTTGCAACGGTAGCCTATAGCCTACGGAAATTGCAGATCTTTACATTGTCGTTTTCCTTATTTTCCCAAAACAATTCTAACCCGTTCTTCTTTCTTTAACCCTTCGAGCGTAATATACTATAGTGATTAGCAAGGAGATTAAAAGTTCTAAGCTCCTTGCATGTGATTAGTGATCACTGGAAACAGAAATCCTCACGAAAATATCCCATTTTGAGCCTTCCCCCGACATTGACATTTCTATCTCGACAAAACTGTTTTGCATGCACACTGCATCATAATATAATGTGATAGTTACAATGACATAGATCTAGCATGAGGCTTCGTGAAGGCCTAGGCTTGTATAATGGGTTAATTGTTCTGAGCAACTTATTAATTTGATACTGCCAGACTAGAAGGTGAAAAGAGAAAAGACGAAGTTCACTACGTTGTTTTTCTCTCAATCTGTGGATCCAATCCATACTATTCCATACTCCTGCAGCTGATGCATCTTTGGCGTTGACGTACTGATTTCGAATTTATCACAGTATCGTATTGTTAATGCTGTGATCAACACACACCATGTCTTCTGCACCTATAGCAGAAAGAAATCAAGGTATGTCGTATTTTCCATGTGCCTCCATTTGAGGAAACACTCAATCTTTTTGGCTTCTTTGCAAGTCAACATATTATCGATAACTTCGCCGGCTCGCCAGTGCCAGTGAGTTGACAAACTGAAACAATCACAATTAAAATTAAGATACTTGTGGTTACTGATCAACCCCGTGTTAAGCAAAAACAATACAATATGGGGGACTCTGTGGAAATTGCCTTCCCATTTGTTTACATAAGAAGGGGGTTTGAGGTGGCCTCCCCCCCCCCCCGCCCCTGCCTGGGCCTGTAACTGTTACTGTTAGTGGGGGGTTTCAGGGGGGCTGGTGATCTTATCCTTTAGCATGTTAAATTCTTTAATTGATTTTATCTAGATCTAGATTAGTAGATCTAAGCTATCGTAGTAGGCTAGAGGTCTGTCTACTATCTATAGATCTATCTGTCTATCTATAATCTATGGCCACCTCTATTCTCACCCCGGGCCGCCCGGGTGAGAATAGCGCAGGCGAGTCTTTTGGCTATTCTCACCCGGTGGGCGTTCACCGTTATACCCTAGGCCAACCAGTGAAGCGTTCACCCTGAACCACATAAGTCTACACTGTGATAACAGAATTATAGAATTCTGTGCTGTGAACAAACGTTCTAGATCTAGAATCTAGATCTAGAATCTAGATCTATTACTTACTGAGTGTTAGTAGTGTTAGAAGCCTAAAAGCGTGCAATTTTGTCTGTGGGCAGTGGAGAGAGAGAGAGAGAGGGGACTAGCGCGAGAACTTCCGGGCAAAACAAAATGGCGACCCGTGTAGTTCGGCTCGATTCGGAAAGTTAAAGAGCCGTAGCATCTTTGTAGACAACCAAATTAATTTTGTTTTGTTTTTTAACATCATTTTTAAACTTTGTTTTGGTCAATTTGATTGTCCACACCGATAGACAGTATTCAGAAAGAGACACAGAGAGAGAGAGAGAGGGGAGGAGTAGATCTTTCGAGAACTTCCGGGCAAAACAAAATGGCAACCCGCGTAGTTCGGCTCGATTCGAAAAGTGAAATAGCCGTAGCATCTTTGAAGACGATCAAATTAGCTTACTTTTGTGCTGTAACATAATTTTTTCTTGGCTTTTATCAATTTGATCATCCACACCGATAGACAGTATTCCAAAATGAGGAAACACAGGTTTTGTTTCACACCGGGTGAGAATAGCCTACGCTGGCAAGTCTCACCCTGGGTGAGAGGTAGATCATAATTTTATTCTCACCTTGGGTGAGAATAGCCACTTCCATAATCTATCTAGTGTGTAGATCTAGATTCTATCTAGATTCTAGATCTATCTGTCCCGCCACACACATGCACACACACACACACGCGCGCGTGCGCAGACCTCTAGCCTATGATAGCTTAGATAAAATCAATTGTAGAATTTAACGTACTAAAGTATAAGATCACCGGGGGGCTTGCCACCCTGGAAAGGGCACTCCTGTACCATTGCGGGGCACTCTCCTGTACAATTGCTGTCCCGTTAGATCTAGCGCTAAATCACACAAGCAAAGACTACTGGATGTTGATATTGATTTAAATATTCGGTTTGTGGCAATCTGTTTGAGGCTGACCTGCCACGAAGACTCACTCATGTGCATGCAAACCCCCCACCCCATTCTATGTACGATTGCGTCTGTTTGGTCTACTAGATTTAGATCTAGTCCACGCCAGTTCTTCTCAATTCAACCGATCTCAAGCAGAGCATGGTAAAGCAGCTCAGAAAAGTTTATTACTTTGAGCTTAAACCGGGTTCTTCTTACGTGAAGACTGTTCTACTGTATGGTTCAGAGACATGGAGGCTCACAGCATCAGCAGCAAGGAAACTGCAGAGCTTCGTAAATGGATGCCTACTAAGGATAGTGGGGATCAAGTGGTATGATCGAGTCACTAATGCTGAACTGTGGGAGAGAACAAGCCAAAGGCCAATAAAGGAAGATATACAGGTGAAGAAATGGAAATGGATTGGAAACACCCTGAGGAGACCCCCGTCAAGCATCATCAGGCAGGCTTTAACGTGGAACCCACAAGGAAAACGAAAGAAGGGAAGACCAAAGATGACAACGAGACGAGCGGTACAAGCTGAAATTGAAAAAGCGGGGACATCATGGAAAAACATTTAAAAGGATGCTCAGGACAGGCTTCGCTGGAGTAATGCTGTTGATGGCCTGTGCTCCACTGGGAGTGAAAAAGGGCAAGAGAGAGAGAATGCGCATAAATATTTTTAGACTGATTTTTAGGCATGTAAAATATGCAGAAAAAAACTCCATTCCCTGATAAGAATGGGTTCTTAAGTGGACTGAGTTCTTACACATGATGTTCTCAGGCAGAGATCACTGGACCATTGAACTCTCATCAATGACTGCTTAACAAGTCTTAAGACAATCACCTGTACGAACAAACACTTTCAATTTTCCCCTAGCATTTTTTTCCTAACTCATAATGGCACGGACCAAGAAAACCTCTTGTCTAAGATGACTACTTTTCTCCTTGACAGTGGGTGAGTTGTCATACAAGTTTGACTGTGTTTGGAAATGTTGTTCTCATATATAATATATTTATAACTTTTCAGATGCGACTGTATATGTCGGTGGTCTGGATGAAAAGGTTCAGGAGAACATTCTATGGGAGCTGTTTCTGCAGGCAGGGCCTGTGGGTAAGTGCCACTGTTCTTTTGTTTGAAAGCTTCTTGTTGTGTATAGAACTAGCCTGTTGTGCAGAGTACAGATTTGTTTTTTAAAGACTAATTTACCCACATCGTACAGTCTGTTTCTACTGATTACCATCTCTGATCACACCAAGTTTAACGTTTAGCTAGCCTTATAGATAATGGGTTTAAGTTTAAGTACTTTCAGCTCGTATGCAAACTTTTTTTTTCCCAAAGATTTTTGCTAGTACAGTCGAACCTGCCCTGACGGTCACCTCTTTAAGACGGCCACCTGTACAAACGGCCAGTTTCCATTTCCCCCCTTGCGGTTTTTCTATATATAATTTAACTGTGTAAAACGGGCACCTGTCCAACGCGGCCGCGGCCACCATATTTTAACACACAACCCCTATCACACCAAACAATAATACCTGTCTTAGACGGCCACCTTAGTGACGCCATTACATTTTGTCATAAATCATGCATTGGCCCCCTGGCGTTGTGGGCGAACCGTCATAATCCAATCACCTGTCGTTGTTGTTAAGTAGTCCCTCCAACCGATCATGTTGCGTAGGCCCCTCCCACTGTTGACCAATAGGTAACAAATTTTCAGCTGCTAAGGAGGTAAGCGTGTGATTCCTCATAACCCTTAAGCCCCGCCCAGAACTCATACACAAATCGTAAATGAGATGAGTGGTCACTGTTTACCCAGTCAGTAACAAAGTAACAATGGACATCAACATGAACTTGTGACAGAAGCGTCGCTCGTTATCCGAGTGGTGGCGACCCATGTGTTTGTTTTACCATAGCACTCGGTCCATTTGGTTTTATTGTCACCCTTGCACAAAAGCAGCAACAAAAGACCCCCCCCCCCCCCCCCAGCGAAAACAACAACAACAGCAATATTAACAACAACAACAACAGTGCGGCTACTTTCGGTTGGGACCTCAGAAAAGAATGGTTTGTTTTCTTCATCTTGTTCAGTCCTGCCTAAGACAGCCACCTGTCTTATACGGCCACTTTTCTCCTTGACAATGGGTGGCCGTCTTACACAGGTACGACTGTATAAACTTCTACCCAGGCAGCATTGTTATGAATTATGGTGATAAATAATATGCTTTTTAGTTGGTCGGCCGTTTGTACTTTACTTTTACTTTATCCGCCGCTTATATCTTTTGGGTGTCGCGGGAAGAAAGAGACGTCTGTCGCCAGCCGGAGAGCTTGGGTCAGGGGGATGCCATGGGTGGTTAATATTTCCCTGACTCCATCTATCCAGGTCTTTCTCGGTCGCCCTCTAGCCATGTTGCAATCAAATTTTGTGATATAGACACATTGTGCTGGGTGGTGTGTTGGTAATCGCACGAGATGTCCGAACTATTTGATTCTTTGGTGTTGGATGTGATGCATGACATCATTTGTGCACACCGTTTCTCTGATTGTAATTTGTGCATGTCTAAAAACTGAAATTTCTTGCTATCTTGTTCCTATGCTTCAACAATTTGAAGGCAATATTTCTTACTGTGAAGTTGTTTTGCTCTGATGTTAAACAGTTTCAAAGTTTTCTCTCATACTAAGACTAAGTCCAATAGTTTTGTTGCTTGAAAATCAGTGATTGTAGTCACTACTGGAGTGTCATGGCCAGGCACTTCACCTTGTACACAGAGGGTGTGAGTGCAGTCACGTCGGGAAGATGTGTTAACAAGTACATTTTTGTTTTCTTCCTTTGGCTGGATTAAGATTAATCTTGATAGACATGATTGAAGGAGCTAGGGTGATGTTATTATGTCAAAGATTGACAAACAATCTGGGGAGAGAAAGCCTTTGGCTTTGAGAAGTGACCGTGACTGTTGTTTAGTCCGTTTACTTTGGTAAAGAGTAACCTGTCTGATATTTCATCCATAATTTTGTTACTAATTTCCTGTTTCACTTTTTTTTTAAAGTTTTGGTATAATTTCAAAAAGTAGTGTAATAATTATAACATAACGAGATTTTGCATTATACTAATATCGATTCTATTTTCTTGTTCTATACCTCTGTGACTCAAAAAGATTTAATTCAACTTTTCAGTTAACGTGCACATGCCCAAAGACAGAGTGACCCAGTCTCACCAAGGCTATGGCTTTATTGAGTTTATGAGTGAGGAAGACGCTGATTATGCCATCAAAATCATGAACATGATCAAACTGTATGGAAAGCCCATACGTGTAAACAAGGTGGGTCTTATCTCGCTGTTGGTGTGACTTTGTGATGTGGAACTACTGTACACTGTTTTTCGTCCCCCCCCCCATTTTCCCCATTTTGTTTTTCGCCAACAATTTGAATTTGCGATTTAAAGTTGTTCTTCAGCTCTTTATCAGTTAATCTACAGAATGTGGTGTTGGGATTTCTTCTCTATTACAGTCCTTGTAGTTCATGGATTCTTAACGTATATGTTTGACTTGATAACATCATGTTTGTTTGTTTGTTTGTGGAGTTGTAAGGGGCAACCTTCCATGGTCATGTTGACTGCTCAGTGTGTAAGACTCGGCCAAATGCCATGACGTATGACAAAGTGTTACATTGAGCAGTTGATTTGATCATTTCTGACCTGATCTTACCCCCACCCGGGGCGGTGTCACTGACTGAAGTGTCTTTAGGCCATTCTCAAAGAGGGGACATTTCTCGTTCTTATGCACAGTAAAATTGTAAATGGGCTGATTCAATTATATCATGCTCATAACTGCCTGAACAGCACTGAACTACCACAGGGAACTGCTGCTTTTTCTTTCCTAATCCTTACTATCATCATTTTCCTTTACTTGTTTTGTATGTTTGTCACACTCTTGTTACCCGCTATTTCCGGGGTGCCTTGAAAGTCGAAACAGACTTTGTTCTGTTTAAGCTAGAGAGGTGAGCAGAGTAAGCCTGATTCCCCGTAAAGACTTCTCTGTTGACATCCACCTCTTGGCACTCATATGACCTTATGCAGTTGTGAGCGCAGATTTTGCTTCTCTTGCATATTGCTACCTCAGAATTACAAATTTATATTTGCTCAGAGCATAGTTTTGGGAAATTTGACATAAGAATGTTTTAAATTTCACAGTATTTCAAGCTTTTTCGAATGCAATTCTTTGAATATCTTGATAACCACTCAGAATAGTCTTATGACTTTGAAAGAGCATATAGAACATTTGAATTCTGACCTCATGGTCTTCGTAACTCAGAACTGCCAAAAATGTCAGATAGAACTTTGTAATTGTGATGTAGCCATGTGTACATCACATGCTTAGTGTTAGTAAGCAAAGTCTGCAACTGTTGGACAAGATGACCTATTTTTGAAGTCTTTGAAGGTTTAGATCTTGACGATTGCCTGTATATTTTTCTTGGTGTTTGTGTATGTTGAAAATGGTGTCATGCACAGTAGCAACAGCTAGTGAGGGTAAGCAGTTTTGCTTATTTTTTTCTTCATTGGCATCAGTTGGTGGTTGATGGGTGCACTGGAATGGTCAGCCCCTACGATTTCTTTCCAGTGTTGCTACCACCTATCTTTTTTTTTCCTGTTTGAAATGAAACTGGTGCCTATTCTTTGTGTGGGTGGTTGGCTGGTGCTCTGGTGTAGTTTGCTTCTTCTATCCTATCAAACATCTATCGTCGTTATCTCCCCTCCTTTTTTTGTTTGTTACTCTCTAGTAACGCCTCTAATCTTCTGGCGCTCATATGACCTTTTGCAGTTGCGAACGCCGTAAAACCTCTACTAAAACTAAAACTATTCTTTGATAGATATAATGAACCATGATAATGTATTTGTATGTTAACAATTTTATCCCATTTCATGAGTTACTCATGTATTTGCTTCTGTATTAATGTGGCCCCTTGATTATTTCAGGCCTCTGCACATACGAAACGACAAGACATCGGAGCAAATATTTTCATTGGAAATCTGGATCCAGAGGTTGATGAAAAGCTTTTGTATGACACGTTTAGTGCCTTTGGAGTTATCCTTCAAACACCTAAGGTAATCCATTGGGTTTTTGTTTGTTTGTTTGTTTTCTTTTGGGTTTTTTTGTCCCTTCTTTTTCAAGGTATGTGTGACAATCTTCTTAATTTCTTAATGTTAATGCTTGTGTTAACGAAAAATTTGTTGTTAAACCTGTTTTAAATGACTACCTTTTTTTTTTAAAGGAGAAAAATGGTTGTCATAGGCAGGTGGGTGTATTTTGCAGGACAGACGAAAAAGAAGAAAATGAGTTTCTTTTCTGTATCAAGTCTCGTGGAGTGTTGGGTAGTGGATAAAATGGTTGTCTGCTTTCAGTGTCTCATGTGGGAAATCTCTTTGGGACACATTGCTGAAATCTGAGGTTAAATTCTATTAATGGGTTTTAAGTAAAAAGAGTATTAATGGCACATATCTTTGCCTCAGAACTATTTTGTCCAAAGTGTACTTAAGTAAAGAGGTACTTTGGAAAAAAAATTGAGGCGACGATTTGTACCCACTGGTGTATGTTGGTATTATTTCAGTGAAATACTTTAGTTTTTTAGAAAACAATAATGCTACTTAAATGTAATGAATATTTTGTGATTCGGTTCCGTAGATTATGAGAGACAAAGCGTCAGGTAATTCCAAAGGGTACGCCTTCATCAATTTTGCAAGCTTTGAGGCTTCCGACGCTGCCATTGAAGCCATGAATGACCAGTACTTGTGCAACAGACCAATCACCATTTCCTACGCATTCAAGAAAGATTCCAAAGGAGAGCGCTGTGGCTCTGCTGCAGGTTGGGAAACTTGTCTGGTCATGTTTTTTTGTGTTTTCTCTTTTTCATCATTTCATTTGGCCTTGGAGATGTTCTCTGTTCCAGAATTTAAGATTCCTGCTGTTGAATGCTAAAATAATTCTGTCTGTTTAGTTGTGAATCAAAATTAATTATAATTTTTGTTTACTGTGTTGTATGTTTTGGAGCCTATTTGGCGTCTAGATTGCACTTATATAGGTAGACCTGCAAAAAGTCTTTTTTTTTTAATTTCTCGAAGTTTTTTTTTTAAAGACTTCAGCAGTTTCTCATAAAACAATGTTTTTTCTCTTGTAGACCTCAGCAGTTTCTCATAAAACAATGTTTTTTCTCTTGTAACTGCGGTCAGACTATATGTGATTGACTGAAAAGCAGTGATGGTGAAGATTTTACTGTCAGTTACTCCCTGAGCTCTAGCAGGTGTATGAAGTGAAAAAGAAGAATGAAGAAGATACACACTGACACATGAGGTCTGCATAAGTTGCAAACAATGTATTGTCATCAACATATATCAATTCAGTTAAGTGTAACTTTAAAAAAGAAAAGTACCCTTCTACTCTTGGCATGCTGATGTGCATGTTGATGTGTATGTGCTCTCTGTGCCCTTGCAGAAAGAAAAATATTAACACCCGCCTTTTCTTTACAGAGCGACTTTTAGCGGCCCAGAACCCGTTGTCCTTGACGGGCAGGCCTCACCAGCTGTTCGCTGACGCCCCCCCTCCTCCGACACAGCCGCCAGCTGCACAGGTGGCGCCCCCTGGTCTGGTCCCTCCCCCTCCTCCCCCCATGGGCGTCACTCCCAGCCTACCTCCAGTGCCTGCCCCTCCCGTCATAGGTGAGTGGGAGAAAAAACATTTGGTGACTCTTTCTGCAATGGTTAAAAAATTATTCACACTCGCACACGCACACTCACACTCGCTCGCTCACAAACACACACACACACACACACACATACAAGTGCGGGCACACACAAGTTTTAAAACTATTATTATGACCTAATACCATGAAAAGTGAGCCCCGTTTGATGGTAACTATGTGTACCGGGGTAACGTTTGTCTTTTCTTTGTCCTTATTTGTCTTTGTACTGCCTGATTTTGGGTGAAAATACCTGAAATTGACTCTGAAATTACCTGAAATGGAAACTTTGAGATAGGCAGTCCTAGTCCTGCCTTATGCAGTTGTGAGTGCTGTAAAGCACTTTTGTGAGTGCTGTAAAGCACTTATCAAAACAAAAACAAAAAATAATCTCTGGCACTTATTGGGTCTTATTTTGTTGTCAGTGCTGTAAAACCCTACTAAATGTTATTCTCATTAAATGAGGTAAAATTCTTTTTATAATTTGGCTCATCCCAACATTTCAGGGGGGGGGGGAGATGTGGAATAACATAACCAAACCGTATGGGCACTTTGCTAGCTCAGTTGGTATTGTGCTTGACTACAGAGAAGATTGCCCTATTTCGAATACCCCACCCCGGCTGGGCTTTTTTAAACTCTGATTGTTTTGTGAAGTTTTCAAGGCTCTCAACCTGTTTTGCTCTGGGGGGGGGGGTTACCGGATATGGATGACAACTCTTTAAGCCCTGAGTTTTTTCCACCGTTTCCCGGAGTATTTTTTCTACAGTGACCTAAACCTAGTGCACTATGTCTCATTATAACCCCAAAAAAGCTGGCCTCCAACTTCTAAATAGCATAAACTAAGGCTTAGTCATTACTAAAAAAACTTGGTTCGGGAATAATTCCGAAAAACATTGAAAATCTAGCACTAAAGAAAACGAAACAGTTGTCACTAGTACTGGACGCTCCCAGCATCCGTTGGGGAACAGTCAACAGGGTTATTATTGCAGGAGGCTCCCAGCGTCCGATGAGGTTCAAAGAGATAAATACGGAGGTCCCTCCTCTCCTCGTAAATAACCCTGATTACACTTACACCCTAAAATAATATGCTACCAGAATATCAGCATAGATAAAAGACTGCTGGACAAGTGCTGAAAAAAGTGTCCAATATAAAGTGACACTTGTCTTATTTTTTTCCCCTTCTCAGTGCCCAGTTCAGGCCCCCCATCTCTGGCTGCTCCACCTCCCCCCGCCCCATCCCCTCTCCCCCCTCCGGGCCCACCCAGCATGCAGCAGAACTACAACCCCATGGGTATGCCAGGCATGGCACCCCCTCCACCCATGCCACCAGGTGAGCTTTTGCTTTTTGGTGCTGTCTATCCTTTGTGTATTTGTTTGTTCTTTCTTGCATATATGTGAGGCGTGCTGACGAAATGAGTTACTTCTCACATTCCACAAATGGAGATATTAGCCCCAAATCTACACTAGGGTTCAATTTGTAGATTTTTCGCGGGTGGTTGACGGGTGCTCAGGTGTGGTTTGCTTCTTCTTTCCTTCAAACATCAATTGTCCTTATCTCCCCTTTTCTTTTTTTATGTTTGTTACTCTCTTGTAACACCTCTTATCTTCTGGCGCTCATATGACCTTATGCCGTTGCGAGCGCCGTAAAACCTCTACTGAAACAAACAAAAAAAGTAGATTATTCTATTGATGCCATATTCTTTAAGTATAACATGCCTTTTATTGTTTCATAATTATAAATTGTAAAACTTCACCTATAAGCGTGGTGCATCTATTTCCTTACGGCTTGAATCTGAGAAGTAACTCATTTTGTCAGCAGGCTTCACCTATAAGTTGTTGTTTTTTTACTTTGTTTGTGGCTTGACACCCCTTTCACATATGTTACCAATTGAGTTAAAAAATTTTAGTAGCTGTATCTTTTATTTCTTTCTTTTAACACATTAAGGTATAGATCCGGAGCTTGGCTCATGGTCAACCCATCTTTTTGTTCATTGTTAATTGCCTGACCCCCCACACCTTTGCTCTTTCTTTACCTTTCTTTATCTCTCTGTCTCTCTCACTCTCTCTCTGTCTCTCTCTCTCTCAGACATACACACTTGTTTAAACTTCTATTTCAGTTTCTCAAGAGACTATTCAAACTTTAGCTTCAGCCTTGTAGTTATCAAAACGGACATATTGAAGATGCACTGAGTATATTTCCAAGCTTTTTGATTGAAATATAAAATTTGATATGCGTGTTACCATAAGTTCAACTTGTCAGGATAATTGCCCGTATATATGTGAAGGGTTTTATGACTAAATGCATTACCAGTACCATATATCTGAAATGTGAGAAACATTTAGGAATTTGATATTTGAAACTGTTGAGCTTGTTTGCTGTGTAAGGAAAAAAATTGAGTAAATGCTGTACAAAACTGCTGGTTACAGCAAATATTGTGACTAAATATTGTAAAGCAGTGAGGAGTAAAGATCCTGCTCAATGTTTGAAGGGGGAAAAAGTGGAGGTTTGAATATTGGAAGAAACCATTTTGTCTCCAAGCCCTCTATTTCTATTTAAGAGCTAGTTACTAACTAATGGTATACTTAATGGTTGTTACTATCCCGCCCTTTCTTCCACAAGGAACGACCCCCAGTTTCCAGCCGAACCAGATGCCCCCACGGCCCCCTCCCCCACCCATGTCAAGCAGTATGGACAACAGTGGCAACCAAATGATGATGAACACCAATCCAATGATGGGTGAGAAAATCATGAGAATGTTGGGGTTTTTTTGGTGGTTATACTTGGTATTCTTGGGAAAAGCACTTCACACAAATTTTCCCCTTTTGGTTTAGTCGTATTGGAGATAAATGTTGAATTCAGAGGTCCTGCCTTTTGATAATAATAATAATAATAGATAGCATTTGTATAGCGCATATCCCCGCTCAGCTGCAGGCTCTATGCGCTTTACACTATATTATTACCCCAGCAGACCATAGAACACTCCGAAACATTCTCAGCTTCCCGGGAAGCATACAGTGCGAGCAGCCGATTAAGCGCTCAAACACTAACAAACTGACAAAATCTTTCGCTGTCCATAGCCGGGTACCCATTCCCACTTGGGTGGAGTGAGGAAAATTCGTGTAAAGTGCCTTTCCCAAGGACACAACGTCGGGCCCTTGACGGGATTCGAACCCACGACCTTACGGTTGCGAGTCCGAGAGCCTAACCACTAGGCCACCGACGCCACCGATTTTAAATAATCACACCATGTTAAAAGGGACCTACACAATTTATTTTTCCTCTTCATAATGACATAGACAGAGTGCAAGGCTTGTTCATTGCTGGGTCAGCAGCGACTCCAACAAATAATTTGTTTGTCCATTTTCTTCATGTCTAACATTTTTCATACACGTGACTTTTAAGTTATGAGTAACTTGTACTGGGTTCATTTACCCAGAAATACAACCGAACCCACTCCAAATTCTACCTGTCTGTAAAATCACCTAGACAAACAACGCTTCCCATTCTGTCTCCTTCCCCCCCCCCCCCCCCCCCTCTTTGCATTTTAAAAATGTTATAATGACTCTGTCTAAGAAGTCCACCTGTCTATCTGTCTATTACAACCCACTTTTCTCCTCGGTCCGTCTTGGAAAATTTCTACTGTTTATGTTTCTGGATACACGTAGGCTTACTGTATTTCTGTTTTATTCCTACAAGTTGCTTTGCATTTCAGATCTAGATTTTTCTAGTGACTTGCATGCAGATATATGCTGTTGTCAGAGCAGTTATTATGGTTTTCTTTTTGTGAGAGGTTTTTTTTATATTTTATTTTTGGGTGACCTTATTTAGGCCACAAGCTAAACCCCCCTCCCTTACCTTATTTAGGCCACATATGGACCAAATAAGCCAAACCCCCCTCCCTTATCTTATTTAGGCCACATCATATGGTAGATTTCTTGAACTAACCATGGATTCGGAAGGTCGAGATTCTACTGATCTTTTTATTTAGTGCAGGGGATTATTTCAAAATAGAGGATGATACTAAATGAAAAGTGGACCAAGGGTAAGAGTTGTGTGTCTGTGTGTGTGTGTGAGTGTGTGTGTGTATGCGTTTGTTTTGTGTGTGGTTGTGGTGAGAGAGAGATCTAGAGAGAGAGAGTAAATGTAATAGTGTGTTTTTATGTGTGTGTGTGTAATGTGTGAATGTCATTGTGTGCATGAGTGTCTATCTCAGTTGTACGATCCAAATGTACATTATTTTGTTGAGAATTTTACATAGAATAGAACTCAACTACAAAACACCTTTATACAAAGTCACAGAAATATTCTTTTTGTGCTTATTGAGGTGCAGTACAGGGTAATTTTACCTGCAAGGATAATTGGACAAAATGGGCAATATCTTTATAATGCTAATACTAATGGTCATATTTAGACAAATCCTATATCATTCTCTTTTTTTTTTCTGAACAGCTCATGGTTATTAAAGAGTAAGCAAACTAGATCAAGGTAGTAATTTCAGATTCCTAATATTATGGGCATTCTTAAAATTTTTAAACTTGTTTTTAGCGCTTTTCTCAACGTAAAACGGATTCCGTTAAAAAACTACAACAACAAACCTTATCTTTCTTTTTCAAGGTATTGTGCATACATTTGTGTGAAACTATTATATTCTATGCTTTCAGGTACATGAAAAAAGCTAATAAAGTCAACCAAAATGTTCTTCAGAGACATAGATCTAGTAGTAAGCCCACTGGAACATTTTATAAACCGTGAAAAGATGACCCGAAAATAGCAAAATTATCTTATGATCTTCACTTGCACTTGCAATTTTTTGGACAAATTATTGTCTACCTCATTATCTTTTTTTTCTTCACATTTTTCTTCACTATTCTTGACAACTGGCATGTTTTTCAGTTATTATCAAGGAAGTGGATAGGCGGACCACGGGGTCTATCTAGCCCCAAAAGGATAGGTGGACCTAACAAAATGCTAGGTTTTAGGATGTGAACCCCGGAGTCAGCGTAGTGAAATAAGTAGATCTAGGTTTAACTAAGGATTGGTGGACCCCGGGGTCAACATAGTGAAATAAGTACATCTCAGTTTATTTTATAGTAGGACTGGCGGAGCCCGTGGTCAACGTAGTGAATTATAAGTAGATCTAGGTTTAATAAGGATTGGTGGACCCGTGGTCAACGTAGTGAAATCAGTAGATCTAGGTTTAATTAAGGATTAGTGGACCCTGGGGTCAACGTAGTGAAATATGTACATGTAGTCATGTAGATCTAGGTTTAATTTTAAGGATTGGTGGACCCTGGAGTCAACGTAGTGAAATAGGTCAGTTTAAGGTGGACCCCAGGGTCTACCTAACGAAATACTAGTTAGGTTTTAGAATAGGTGGACCATGCGGTCACCGTAGTAAAATAAGTAGGTGTAATCACGGTGTCCCGGGGGTCCACCAATCCTTAATTAAACCTTCTTTAAATTCCTCAACGGCTGTGGTGACTCCGGGGTCCACCAATCCTTTTAAAATTATACCTACTTATTTCACTATGATGACCCCGGGGTCCACCGATCTTTAAAGAAACCTACTTATTTCTTTACGGTGACCCCGGGGTCCACCGATCTTTAAAGAAACCTACTTATTTCACTACGGTCACCCCGGGTCCACCTGTCCTAAAACCTAGTATTTCGCTAGGTAGACCCCGGGCCCCAGGGTCCACCTTAAACCTGCTTATTTGTCACTACGTTGACCCCGGGGTCCACCAATCCTTACTTAAACCAAGCAAACCTTATTTCACTACGGTGACTCCGGGGTTCACATCCTAAAACCTAGTATTTCTCTATGCAGACCCCGGAGTCCACCTATCCTCTACAGGACTATACTATTATCAATTTGCAATTTTCATTGATTAGCATATTTTTTAAAAAAAATTGAATCAGAGACTCACTGTCTAAAAAGTCCACTGCTAATGCTATTCTTATCAAAGAAAAGGCACAATTTGACTTTATGACATGTTTAAAAAAAGTTTTTAAAACATCCAGAAAATAACATAAAATGATTATATAGATCTAGATATTAGATCTAGATTATACACATTTTATTATGTATGTGTACTTAAAAGTAAAAGACTGAGCAGAAGCTTACAATGTAAATTCTGTGCTCTACAAGTAGAGAAAGTCTTAAGTTTGCTCAAAACAGATTTTAGAAAAAAAAGTTGGATCTAATTATTCTAATAAAAGTAAAAGTGATTGTTATGGTGAGATTTGTTATTATTAACTCTGGAAATACAGATAATTGCTGAATCTAAAATTAACTAGAACTCTGTGCAATTCGTTTTATTTCAATTCCAAAGCCCAAAGGCATAGCAATGAGTTACATCTAGATCTAGATCTAGCAGTTGTAGGCTCTCTAGCTGCTTCTAGCATAGGCCTGCTACTACTGATTCTAGACAGGGAATCTAGATCTAGCTATCACCTGCACTATTAAAGTCAAATATATGGTAAAATAAACACAAAACTGTGAATAGCTTTGTCAGTCAGTACATCCCAATTGCCATAGCCGCATGTATTAATAGTTGAATAATGCGATACCGAAGCAACGGGGCTTATCAAGGCCGATTCGCCCTGCTGCGTGCACGTTCACTAAACTGCCTACTAGATAGAATCTACTACCAAAGATTTCGTGCTACTTCTACTACTACTAGATCTACATGTACTACTACGAGACAGTATGAGAGAGTGCCACCCAGGCAAAGATCTATAGTTAATTTTTATCTCAGCCACGTTGTGTACACACTTTTTATACCCCAAATTTGACCCGGAAGTCCATTCGGAGGATTTGACCTTTTCACTTGACCAAAGTGTGCCAAAATGGTAGCCTAGATTCTGCCCCTCCATGAAAGAAAAATCTGGCCCTCATTCAAACCAATGGGATTGAGCAAAATTTTGCGTATCATGCTTTGTTCTTACAATATTCGTTATGATTATATATAAGTTGTACACTGAGACAAAACTACTAAATGAGAAAGGTGCACCATTATGAAAGTGGAACAAACTCAGTTGCCTGAAAAGGGTATCCCCTGGTAGTTTGAGCATGTGTGGCCTAAATAAGCTAACCCCCCTCCCTTACCTTATTTAGGCCATATGTGGTCTAAATAAGCACTCCCTTTATTTTTTAAATTTGGTTTATTGAAGAAAGGATGAGGTTACTACTATGTTTTGTGGACAACTTAACTTGAAAGAAATCCTGGTTCCAGATCCATTTTGCAGAAAAAATTTCAATAATGAAATCTGTCATGAGAGAGCTGAAAATTTTAAGGCTTACCATCTTGTCCTACAAGAGATGGTTGTGATACCTCGGTCATATCTTTTTGGTGAATGATGTAAAAGTTGTCTTCAAAGAGGGTGCTAAACTTAGGTAAGTCTTGTTTTCTGTTATCTCATTGCCATGGCTTTCTCGTTGAACTGTCCTCAGGCCAGGGTGGAGGTATGCAGGGCATGAACCAGATGCCGCCCCCGCCCAACCAGATGAACAACATGAACTTTGGTCCCCCCGGTCCTCAAGGACCTCCGCCGGGACCCCCGGGTCATCACGGACCTCCAGGCCCTCCTCCTGGCATGAGGCCGCCACCCCCGGGCTGGAGGGGACCTATGCCGCCCAGAGGACCTCCTATGGGATTCGGTAAGTTGTGTCGGAACTACAGTGTAGCTTCTCTATAACAACATCGTCGGGACCCAAAAAAAATGTTGTTATAGAGAGTTGTCGTAAAAGAGAGGCTACCAAAAATTACTAATGATATATAAGGAAAAATTTGGGACCTGGGCACCGTGTCGCTATTCAGAGGATGTCGTTATAGAGAGGCTGTATAGTTTTGTAAGAGAGAGCAAAAGATTTTTGTAGTTGTGTGTGTGTTGTGTCAGTTTGTCAGTGGTGAAATCAGGCGCTCGTCAAAATAATTAAATTGAAGAGAAGCTGGTATTTTCCCGCCTGTTTTTCTATTTTATATAATGTTTGAAATTTTTATGAGGGTTCAACATCTATTAAGTCATTCAAAAATACATTTCTGTGTCGATTTTACTGAAAAACGTTGATTAAAGGCCCAAAAAATGTAAGTTCAGTTACTATGGGCTCTCAAGCTATGGAAATAACCAAACTGTGATGGCCATTTTCTCTCGAATTTAACCTTGTACTGGCTGGCCATGAATCATAACAACATCGCAACAACTCTTTTTTTTCAGGTCCCCCTGGCAGCAGAGGGCCCCCACCTATGCGAGGTCCGATGAACGGACCAATGAACGGGCCCCGAGGGCCGATGCCACCACGAGGGATGAGAGGTCCGCCTCCAGGAATGAGGCCCCCTCCTCCCCGATTCGGCGGTGGGGGTAACCAGGGCAATATGGAGTACTAGTGTGTGTGTTTGTTTGTGGTTGTTTTGTTGTTTTTGTCAGGCAGCAGCGGCTGTCCACAAGTCGCAAAGTGGACCTTTTGAGTGCAGCCATTAATGTTTTAGTAATAAACTTACTAGAGCTAGATCTGTGGGAAGTTTATGGCTGAGAAAAATGGAAGTAAAACATTAAGTAAGGCTCTCAAAATTTTCAATTAATATCATGTACAGCCAGTGTAGTTTGCACCCCGTGGGTTTGCATTCTTTGTTCTCTCTCATCATAACATTACTGGTAGTCTTAGAGGTGAAATGCTTGCCTCTTTTGCCAAAGTGCCTGGTTCAGTTCCCTGTTCCAGCAGACGTGGTCAGAGGATAACTTCTGCCTCTTCCCCTGCGACTTTCCCACCCCAGATCACAGTGTAGCTGGGAGTAAGAGCTTTATTGTCTTGGATAGTAAGGTAGACCTCGAAGGTCCTGTTGGCACTTGGAAGGCACTATTTGTGTGTTCAGAAGGCCAAGCCTGCCCATGCTGAGGCTGACAACTCTGGTGAAATATTTCATTAGTTGCTTCCCCAACCCAGAAGGAATGAGAGTACTATCAGATAGGACATGATGACTGCCTGAAATTTTGAAAAAGCAACTGACTCTTAGTTTTGTTTGGCATGAATGTGTAAGTTTTAGTTTTAGGCTAAAAAATTAGCTGCGTCATGGGTGCAAGAACGTACAATGAACGGGCCCCGTACAATGATATATCGCAGTTGTTTGAGTAAGCTGTGCGGTTTATTCCTTCACATTGTGAGTTAATGAAAATGTTTTTATGGTTTGTGTAGGACTTTGTTTTTTTTTACCTGTGAGAACCACTTTGAAGGATGTATGATTGTTAAGACCAGTACACAGTGGGAATAATTGTAAAGTGTGCTGTTCCCAGTGCTATGATTTGTATATATGTGGTTTTCTGTTATTACATTGATGTCACTGTAAAATAAATTTCATCCCATACAATACAAGTGTTTAGTTTGTTAGATGTTGTTTTGTCAGTTCAAACGTCTTTGGTGTTGGAAGGAATTGGTTAAGTTGTAGGAGGTTTTATTACATACCAATACTTATTGAACGTACAAGTCATACTTGTAGGTCACATTGGTCTTCATCAGATATAAATTTTGGTTTAGCCGAGCAAGAAAAGTCAATGGGCTGAATGAAAGACCGTCAAGTTGTATAAATTTCTTGAAATAAGACGAGAAACCAAATTTTAAAATCTTTTGGTCGCTCCTTTAGGTAGTCTTGGAATGTATTTTTAAATTTTCTGGTCGTGATCTTTTCTGAGAACAGCAAAATTTAGCTCACCCTGAAAATGTTTTAGTTTTAATTAATTAGTAGGTATTTTTTCACCCACCCATCGATACAATTCAGATCAACCCAGGTTGAGAGGGGTGCAACATCCCAGCAGAAAGACTGAGATACTCAATAAAAATTCTCCCCACTTTGGAATCAAACTCTTCTACATGCGACAGTGAAGCACCTGCTTTTAAGTTTTAGTGGAGGTTTTTTGGCGCTCGCAACTGCATTAGGTCATCGCCAAGGGGTGGATGTCACCAGAGAAGTCCTTACGGAATCAGACTTACTCTGCTCACCTCTCTAGCTTCAACAGTACAAAATCTGCTTCGACTATCAAGGCACCCCCGGAAAGAGTGGGTCACAAGAGTGTGACAAAATACAAAAGAAGTAGAGGACAATGATGATAGTAAGGATTAGGAAAGAGAAAGCAGCAGTTCCCTGTTGTAGTTCAGGCACAGTTATGAGCATGACAGTTGGACCAGCCCATTTACAATTCTACTGTGCATTAGAACGAGAAATGTCCCCTCTTTGGGAATGGCCTAAAGACACTTCAGTCAGTGGCACCGCCCCGGGGTGGGTGGGTGGTAGCACCTGCCTGCTACACCACAGACATCCATACTGAGGATGGGACACATAGCAAATGGACAGGTTCAGATGACCAGCCAGTCGTCGTTTAGCTTGAGGAAAAAATGACAACCCTTAGGTAAAAAGAAGTCCACCTTGGCTGCACTACGAAAGCTTTGTCCATAGTTTTGGAGCCCTCAAACATCTTTTTTGTCAAGCTCTAAGTTTTACGAAGAGACTGACTTTAATAATAATAATAAGTGGCTTGCTCTTTGGCAAAACAGGGAAACGGGAAGGCGGGGGGTGGGAGCTATTTGTGAAGGGGGCCTCCTTCTGTTATGAAACTCGAACCATCTGCGATGAAAATAAATATAAAGCTCTGGGACTTGCCGATGTAATAATCCATAGATCATCATCCAGGCATCATCTGCATTAACAGATAATAATAATAATACAAGTAATAATAGATATTTGTATAGCGCAAATCCCCACTCGACAGAAAGCTCTACTCTATGCTCTTGTCTATACTATTACCCAGCAGACCTGAGAGCATTCTGAAACAACCTCAACTTCCTAGGAAGCATACAGTGCAAGCAGCCATTTATAGGCGCTAAAACACTAAACACTAGATCATCATGGTGGACAGAGACGATGACCCACTCGGCCACTGAGTTATCTAACAGGACAGCTAATACACAAGATGTAAACAATTGTGGTGAAATCGGGCACTTGTCAAAATTATGAAATTTAATCTAAGAAATCGTCATTTTTCCGCCGGTTCGGCAATTTTTAAAGATTTTTTTTCTTTTTTGCTTAACATCTTTTCCGTCCAGACAAAAATCACATTTCTGTGTGTATTTCACTGAAAGGCACACAAAATGTAAAATTTCAGTTTCCAAATACTCTCCAGCAATTGCTATGGATTTCACCAAACTTGATGATGGCCATTTTCTCTCTAATTTTACCCCTGAAGAAACCGAGTGACCCCATCCTCCTTTTTTTTAGTAAGAGTCTTACGGCACTTGCAACACAATAAGGTCATATAATTGCCGAAGATTACAGGTGTTACAAGAGAGTAACAAACACAAAAAAGAAGGAGGGGAGATAAAGATGATAGACTTTTGATAGGAAAGAAGAAGCAAACCACAGCAGAGCACCCGCCAACCACCCACATCCCATCCTCCTTCAATCGCGAATATCTCAAATTCTATTCAAGATAGATGGCTTTTTTATTTCATTGAAGGCAAGAAGAATGAACAAGCATTTAGCTATATATAGATCTTTCAATAACTCCACATGCCCAAAATTTGACGAGCGACTGATTCCACCGTGTCGTGACACAGTACACATGAATAACTGAAGTGAAATTCAAAACAAAACACTTTGTTATATCAACAAAAAATTATTTTTATAATTCTGCTGATTGCATGAACATTTGCAAAAGTAAATGAAATGAGCCACTGCACATCAGTGTGTTGCTCATTCGCTCCAAACTGTTCAGATTCAGATAGCACAATTTCCATCTCTGTTCCAGTACAAAAAATACATAGCCCTGCACATATTTTAAAATTTAAATGCATAAAGAAAAGCAAACAACTTAATCAGACATTTAACAAATGTCAGAATCAACAAATACAGAATAAATTTATAGCTGCGAGAGCAAATGATTAAATTGGTCCAGTCACAAACTATTTGTTGAAGGAGCATCACAAAACAAACAAAAAAAACAAAAACAAAATAGGGGGGTACAATTAAAGTTGAAAGGTGCTGATTTCGTAATAATACGATCTTTAAAAGTAACATTGAAATGAAAACTCAGAAAAAAAGAAATGAATAACGTCGACTGAGAATAGAGCCAGAAGTGGTCATGTTCGATTTGGCAGAAATGCCATTTATAGCAAAACTGAGGTAGTCATATGACACCCTGTCATGTCTGTAAACATCAAATCAGTCCATCTAGTAGTTTTTCCTAAATTGTAACAACCAATGTGGCTACATCTTAGAACTTTATACATGTATACATGATGATAAATTCTGTATCCACCTTGCGATAAAAGTCCATCTCTTCTTACAAAAGGCCAAGTCCACCTCTAGCTCTCGGCCGACAAAATAATGGGATGATCATTTTTGTTTGTACTGGGGGAAGGGGGCAACACAAACTGAAAAACATTCTGCAGTCCTGTGCAAACCTGAAGCCCAGTGCAATCAAAGGTAACTTCATCAATGGACGGATACAAGACTCCCAAAAATGCCAAATTGCAAAATGCTACTTGGTGAAGTCTTGTTTCCAGCCATTGACTTCAGAAAATTCATATACATACATATATATATATATATACATATATATATATATCAGCATTAGCCTTATATGCTTCAAAGAAAAGCAATAAAATCAATACTCAGAAAAAAGAGAAAAAAAAGAACAGCATATTATGTGGTCAACACTCATTGATCCAATTGTTCGTATTTGGGTTTGACATACCCACCCTTTTGCCTGCCTTTCTTGTCGAAATTGTGCAGAGAATTGAAAAAAAAAACAACCCTTGGAATACAAATAAAGCACAATATTAGAGTAATGGTGTAGACTGTGTGAAACAAAAACTCACAAGTTCTCACTTTATACAAAACAAAAATCCATGACAAGATCCCAATGTTATTCTTTGACCAGTGCTGACAGGTTTTGATTCTTTGTTCCGGAGTCCTTGACAATGAGGACATGTGTCAAAAGACAAAGGGAACACATATGAGATATATACATTTACAATTTGACATTCCAGAAATCCAACACTAGTTTAAAAAAGTTATAATAATACTACTGTCAACTCCGCTCCTGTCAAACTAGCTTGACTTGATCTTCAGTTTTAAGTCATCCTTTTCTCGGGTCCCAGAACCTCTTCTTTACTATTCCCACTGTTTATACTCATCCATAGTCGACTGTAGTAGTACCCTTCTACAACTACGATTTATTTCACGATGGAACAAACTTTAAGCCTTTCCTCTGCAAAGCACTGAGTCAGAAAGTGCCCCCTGGGAATAATACTGTACAAGTTAAACTTACTCCAAAAAGTTTTTGGTAATCTTTTCATGAAAACAGACTTCATTACAGTTTTACATCAATGTAATGAAGATAATATGTGTCTTAGAACAGATCAAAAAAGCAATTTATAATAAAGTTATGTCAGATAAGAACAATTCCTAACAGTGTTATTTGTGGGTAGGCCCTTCAGCACACAAATCAGACAGATGAATAGCATGGCAAATAAATAATAATAATAATAATAATAATATATAACATTTATATAGCGCATTTCCAAAAAAAGTAGCTCAATGCGCTTAACATTGGAATACCCATTTTTCAAAAACCTTTCTTACTACTTCCTTTCTTCTCAAGCAGCAGCAATATACATTAATGCACACACAGACACACACACACACACACACACAGAGACTATTTTCAAAATGCAATAATCTTTGAAGAAACTGGAAGGTTGTAATTCTTATACAATGAAAAAGGATAGAGAAAGTAAGTAAGTACATACATGAGTACAAATGACTTTCCTAAAGTTTTAACAAAGACCTTTTCAGACCTTAACATGTATGTATGTACATATACACATATTTATGTACATTATCTACAGCATCCAGTCTCAATTAGTGACAACTAAACTCAGAGCTGCACAAAAAGAAAATACCAAACAAAGAGGAAAATCTGTCCAAACTTTCAAGTGAACAACAAGCTTAGCACCATTTCCAAATCCAACTGAAAACAAAGTACAGACAAAACTGTCTATAACAGCCACCCATTCATGGTAGACAAAAGTGGTTGTCTGAGACAGGAGGACGTCTCACATAAGAGCCGTGACAAAGTGCAAACAAAATCAAGGGGGGGGGGGGGGGGGGGGGAGATGGGAAGTGGCAGTTTGTACAGGTGATTGTCATATACACAGGCACCATTAAAGCAGGCGCACATGTAGTACACAATAGAGTACGATATTCTAGGGTTTATTTGAAAAAGTCAGCACTATCCCTATTACAAAAAAGGTGTTCATTTTGCGATGGCTTACTTTGTTCAACAGACTAGTATATCTACAAGTCTCCCTGTTGGAAAAATGCGGAGTGTCCAACTATATCCAATGAATTTAAAGAACCCCATTATGAAAGAAGGCTTAATAACTGTCATCTGATGATTTTCTACGCACAATGGAAATGCTTTGTAACATATGGTAAAAAAAAAAGAGATTTCTCAATATCTGTTCTTTTTCTGAGCTCTTTGTAGATCAATGTAACTGAATGCAAAACTACAAGATACATAGGTGCCTGAATGCTTCTCAAGAATGACCTGCATCAATATGTAATAAAGTTTCACTGCGACACTTGATGACAAGAAATATTCTATGGGAGTTTGTGTTGCTTTCTGATATGTTTCCTTATATTGCGGTTTATGATAGTCTGCACAATACTGGTTTAGAACTGCAGCAACACTCAAATACCGGCAACACTGAAAAGAAACAGAAGTAGCAGACAAGACCAAAGCATAAACAATCATCCGAGTTAAAAAGTACACGTTTACCAGTCGTGGAAAAGGCAGACAAGAAGAAAACACTGTGTGCCAAGAAATATACGACCAATTGATAAAGGCCCAACTCATCCTTATGAAGACCTCAAGAATAATTCTCAATATTTTTGTCACAAAACTTGATGGGGGTTTAGTTCTGCAAGGAAGTTTATCGCTAAAGTAGAGTGAAGAACCCTCTTAATTCAACTCCATTTTAGACATTGCACAGGCAAATTAAAAACAGACCCCTAACATTTTTCCCCCCACACTCAGTGTTTTCCTGCATTGTCCATGTTTTATTTGAATCAAATATGAGCTGAGGATTCCAATGACACCATTATATCTAATTTTCTTTCCAAATTGTCACTTTGGCACTTAGCTCCACTTCCAACAGCCCACTTCTTCTCCCATAAATGGTTAAGTTTTAAATTCCATAGCATGTCAGTATGTACATGAAGGGACAATGGCAAGAGCTGAGGTCCATGTGGGTAGGACACAACACTGTAACAGTAAATAAATGTCATGGATTATGAGTTCAAAGGTCGCAGGTGCTGTCAGGGAGATCTGTGAGGTCCACCGAGCCCTGCTGCGGCCAGGTGATCTCTTCCAGTTGTCTGGGTGGCTGTATCTGGGACATGTTGACCATCCGGTGCTCAGGGCTCAGCACCACGCCGGCAGCCGCAGCCTGTGGACCCTGGTTCACCGCCTCCAAGCCACTCTGGCTCAGAGAGGGGGCCATGGAGAGGAACTGCACCAAGGAGTCGGGGTCGAGCATCCCCGTCGTCCCGTCCTCCAGACTGAACATGATCTGTTTGCCTGGTACAGCAGCCTGCTGTGGGGACACAGTTGCTGCGGTTTTGGCTGATGCTGCTGCTGCAGGCTCTGTGGAGAGGGCCACAAGTTTCTGATTGTTGCCGGCACCTTGAGGCAGGATGGTTAGAACACCACTGCTAGTGATTCCATGATGCATGTTGGTAGAAGTGCTGGTCATACCTCCAGGCCTGTCCTGGTTAGTCGGCTGGAATGTGGTGGGTCTCGTCTGACCAGACAGGGTGAGAATTTTGCTCACACCTGACTGCGGTTGGGTTTGCTCTGCCGGGTTGTTGCAGGTCTGGACATTGGCAGGCTGCTGAGCTAGGAGAGTGGCCGCGCCGGCAGAAGCGCCCACAGAGATCCCGGCATGTCCTTGCGGCTGGTACACCAGATGTCTCTGGACCACGCCCTGAGGCACGACCGAGACTTTGGCCATAGTCTGCGGCACCACAGCTCTGGGAAGGCGCACCATTTGCGGCGAGACTTTTCGCATAGGCTGAGATGTGCTCACAATGATGGGTTTGGGTGTGACCACAGCAGGGATGAATCGAGACGCGGGGAGTCGGGGACCGGCTGGGTTCATATCAAGCTGCGGTTGGTTTCCCCTGATGGGGCTGGTGGTCAACACATTGCCCACCTTGACCACTCTGGTACCAGACTGAATCATGCTGCTGGAGATGACGCCCGGGACTATGGTTCCTCGAGCCAGCTTCCCAGTACTGTTAGCTCCAGGCGGAACTGCTAGCCTACTGATGGTGCCCGGAGACTGACCGCCCATTGCCACCGTCACTACGGGTAGGGAGGTCACAGCTGCCATCTGTGTGCCCGTTCCCACAGCGGCCTTGGTTAGTTCAGAGCCTTGGACTACAGCAGATTCCTGGCCAGGCTGGGTAACTATAGGCTTTCCCCCAAGGCCTAGAGGTTGGTCTGAGATTTGTGTAAGGCCCCCCTTTGTTGAGCTGCTCACAGTGACAAATGTGGACATTCCGTCTGCAGGCTTGAGTAGCTTATTGTGGGGGTTCAAAGTAGCACCTTGTTGCTGCTGTAAACCAATACAACTCAGTGGGACTTTGTTCAAGGTCGACATTGGTGGCTTTGGACCAACGGTAACTTTTTGTGGCATCTGAGACACTGCCTGTATGACCGAACTTCCTGAAGTCTGCACTCTGCCTTTAGGGAGAGTGGTTAATATTGGGGTCATCAGCTTATTAGGTGAGCTAAGCTTGTCCGGTGAGGTCAGTGGCTGCTGTGATGTCACGGACACTTTGGGTATTTCATCATACGTCAACAAATTGTTGCCATTGGGAGACAGGGTGACCACTCGGACAGACACAGGAGGCTTATTCACAACTGTGGGCAGGGGAGATGGGGAAGGTTTTGCTGATAAAGTCTTGACAGGGGATGTTCTAGATGGAATAGATGCCTTCAGCGTTGAGGCGCTTGCAGGACTGCTGGCCCCATTGTCCATGGACGACAAGGATGTAGGAGACTTTGACAATGAAGGTTTACTTGTAGAAGTAGAGGGAAATTTTGGAATGGATTTGAAAACAGGGACAGTATGTACATCTTGTTTCTTTTTTGTCATGGTACCACCACATGGATCTGCGGACGGTCTCTTTTTTATGTGTGACAGCGCTGATTGATTCAAGTGTGAGGCCATCGCCACTTTGCCAACTTTATCACTCACTTCTGAATGTGAAATCTTTCCCTTGGACAAAGAAGTGGGGACATCTCTTAGCTTTGAAACTGAATTCTTTTGTTGGATGACATTCATTGGAGTTGACTTGAACTTATTCACCAATCCCTTGTTCATGGGCGTAACAGTGGGAGGACTTTTTGACTTGAATGGCCTGTCCATTCGCTGCTTATCTGTAGAAAAACTTTTGGATTTTTCTCTTTCTTTGCTTATTCTGGACAGCCCATCTTTACTAGATTCTATGGACACCAGACTTTTTCCTTTTCCCTTTCCTTCTTCCACGTCAGTCAGGTGCTTGAACAGTTCTGACTGACTGCAAGAACTGCCAGAGGCTCCAGTCTGACTTTTGCTCCGAGCAGACAACGGTGTTTGTTTACACCCACTTCCACTTCCCACTTTCTGACTGAAGGACCCACAGGATCCTTGCCGGTCAGAAGAAGCCAATACTTCCTCTACATCCTCTCCTCTCTCATCTCCGTCACCTTTTTGCTTCCCAAGGTCTTTACTGCTGACACTTACTGGCTTTCCTTTTATGTTTGTTGAGCTACCAGAGGCATCAGCTATACTCATTTTTCCTTTCTCACCTGAACGTGCAGGTGGGGAGTTCTCTGACCACTTTTGGTCGCCAACTTCATTTGAGTCCTGTTCCGACTGGGCCGCAGTGGGAGAAGCAACATCAGTCTCCCTGCCAGACTTCAGATCTTTCTTCGATGGTACATAGCCAGGGTCTGACTTCCGTTTCTTTTTGTAACTCGATTCCATATCACTGGGATCAAACTTCTTGGGCCTTCCTCGTTTTCTTGGAGGTGGCTTCACCACCTCAGGGATCACCGGGACCTTGACAGCTTTCTTCACATTTGTCTTCTCCGGAATAAGTTTGGCTGCTCTGTTTACAGGAGACTTGGTTCTCGCCAATTTCGTGGTAACGGGAACTTCTGTTTGTGGTAACGGCTTCTTTCTGGGTCGTCCACGTTTTGCAACAGGTTTCACTACTTCTGGTTCCTTTGATTGGGCAGTAGTTTTTTTATCCGAACTTGCAGACACGGACCGCAAATTTGGTTTTCCAATTCTAGAAGACGTTGCATCATCTTGGGCAATACTCCTATTAGACTTACTTCCATCTTGTTTGGCGGTCTCCTTGCTCCCGCTGCTGTTTTGCTTTCTCGTCCTTCTAGTGGAGTTGTCAGTATCTTCCTTCTGAGGCTCATCCAATGTTATTGCAGGCTTTTCATCATCATTCTGCAGCTCTTCATCCGAACGATGTCGTTTCAGAGTGGTCCACTTGTAACCTTTCTTCTTCACCTTCTTCTTCAGTCCCCGGGGCCAGCCCCGTTTCTTGACAACACGTGTCAGCGTACCATCCTCCTCGACCCGCACATGACCTTGAATGATGTCGCTGCTATCTTTGTTCAGGGTCTTGCTCCACTTCATGTGCTCAATGATCCTCTGCAGCTCGTCCTCGTGTGCCAAATCCTCCGCAGTCAGCTTATTCTCCTCCTCCCTCAGCTTGCGCACGGCGCACACCCTCTTGTAGTGCAAGTCCACACCTTTGATGTAGGTGAACCTCTTGTTACAGTAGCGGCATGTGTGCTGTTTTCTCACAGCCGCGTCGTCCGGGATGATCCCACTCAGCAGTGGCTTCTGGCTCTGCAGCTTGTCCCGCCCGCTGCATTTCTTCACGTGTCGCTCCAGCATGGGTAGCGAGTTGAACTTGAGGTTGCAGCCGTGGCACTGGTGCTGCTCCAGCACCTGATACAGCTCTCGGCGGCGCACGTGCTTCTTGGGGTTGTACATCATCTCATAGTTTTTGCGCTTCTTCACCGGGAAATACAGAGAGCTCTGTGAACGTGCCAGTGTGCTCCTAGCCGTCGACTTCTGGGCCTGAGCTTCTTTTTCATACGGCACTGAGGGTACAGAGTTACTTCGCTGCACATAAGCAGTCGCATTTTTCCCTTCATCGGAGATGGCTCGGCTGACAGTCGCTGTTGGGTGTTTATTCTTCAGAGGTCTTCCCAACTTTGGGCGTGGTGGTGGGACAGAATCTTGGTTCAACCTTCTGTCCATCATGGGAAGCAGTTTGCCCTTCATAAACGAAGGCTTGGGATGACCAAGCCCCTGAGCCACCTCATCGTGTGCTGGGTCGCACACAATCATGTGGGCATGTAGTCGACTTAGATTCTTGAAGGGAAAAGTGCACCTGGTGCACACATAGATCTCTGGAGCAGGCATGTTGTCTGGGATCAGCTGACTCTTAGCCAGGATACCATAGGGTGTTGGGTAGTAATAGAACATATCCTCCACATAGTTGTCCTTCTCCATCTCCAGGGAGTGGGGTTCGATATGAGGATGCTTCTTCAGCTGATGTCTCAAACACAGCTCCAGGCAACTGAAGTGCCGGTGACAAATTGAACACACTACTGTGATGGCTCCTTTCTTGCCAAACCAGATTTTCTGATAAATGTCCCATATCTCAGGCGGAGTGATACAGTGCTGCTCCTTCCCTCTCGCGTGAGGGGACAACTCGTACTCCTGCCGTCGCACTAGCCCGCTCAGCTCCAAAAAGGCACTCTTGTCTTTGTCCCTCTCATGTAGTTTGGGTAGGGATTCCGCAATCCGCCGAGATTTGTTGTTTTCATACTCCCGAGCTCTCCTCATGCTCTCCTGCTTCTTCACCCTTTCCACCACCGGGCAGCAGTGGACGCCAACGGACGGGCCGTGGCTTTTGTGTTGAGATGTACCACTCCAGATGGAGTACCGTCTGTGCTCGTGGTGCCGCGTCGAGTCGGGGTTGTTCAGCTGCAGCTCAGGGGACTGGTCGAGAGACCTGCGTGACCTCTTGTGTGGAGAGCCATGACCAGCCGAGGAGAAGGAACATGACCTACGTACCCTGCGGCTTACCTCGGTAAAAGCTCTCAAATCTGGAAAGTTGATGTGCTTTTCTTTGTGAGTGTCGTTATCCTTACTGCATAGGTTTAAAGCTTCCAGTGGTAAACTTGTGGATGTCTTATGACCTCGACTGGAATTTAAGGCACAGGTTCCTAGCTCAAGACACAAAGCCTGAATATGTGCACTAGACAAGATCTGATACATTTCTTTTACTTTCAATTCCCTTAATAGTGTCAGGTTAGGTTTAGTAGGAGTCATGGCGTTGTTTGTGGTTACAGACCCACTATGTCTGGAGGTGGTTTCGTGGGCTTCAGTCACAGAACATCCAGTTTTGCCCTCATTTGTCTTTACACTATCACAACGGCTTGTAGAATCTTTGGCGTTGTTTGTCCCAACACTTACTGATTGGTCCTCTGTCCTGCCGCATACAGTAGTGAGTAGGGCATCACACGAGCTTAGACTGCCTGAGGCACTCGATGACAACGACCCGACACCACTGTCTGCTGCCGAGGACAAACTAGCAGAATCACAGCACACGTTGGCCATCCAGCTAAGACTAGTAGTTTCAAGGGTCTGCCTGTTCTCATCACTTTTTACCACACCTCCTCCTTCTCCATTAGAAGTATTTACAGACAAGACTGTGGCATCTTGCTGACCAGTTTCAAGTTCCATTGCAGACAAATCTGTTCGTGATTCTTTCTTGCACATTTCATCTGACTGGGGGAGCAGTGGGTTGATCCCACTTTCTGAGGCACCGGACACAATACTGACACTTGAACTTTCGTGCAATAGAGCACAAGTTGCTTTTTGATCTTTCACTCCATCACTACTCCCTTGAACTAAAGTATTATCGTTCCCTACCCGTTTTAGTCCATCAGAATTCACATCAACATCTTTGGTCTGTTGCTCAATGCTTGAACAAATGAGGTCCAAGGCAGCTTTGCACTCACTCTCGATCGAATCACCACTGATAGTAGAAAGCATTCCACCCTGAGCCTCTTCCCCAGATTTCCTTACAATAATGTCACTCCCCACTTGATTGTCTTCTCCTTCAAAATTGGTCAACGGTTCTTGCTTAATCTGAGGTAGACTGCTCTCATTTGTCATTCCTGGTTTTAAAGAGACATCTGTGAGACTCTCACCAACATTATAAAACTTGACATAATCCTCTTTTAACTCAAAGCAGGGGGGGAAGTTAAACCGAGTCCAGTCATGCGACTCCGGATCCCATTTCCACTTAAGATCTTCAGTCCATGGTAAGTAATCCTCGACTTGAATATGTTTCTTCCACTGCTTCAAGGCCTCTAACCCTCCATCAATGAACCTCCTTATGTTTTCTGAACCTTTCTTGTTCACATTCGCGTAGAAAGACTTGGGCGATGGAGGGGGAGAAAAGTTCATGTCCTCACACTCATCAGAAGTGGGATCTTCTTCCCCAGCGGCCTTTGACATTTCATACAAGTACTCCTGAACCGACTGATCTGCCCCATGCCTGGAGCTGCGGTGCTGTAGCAGTCCCATGTGAGTTGTGAAGCCTTTGTGGCAAATTTTGCACCGGAACCGGATCAACAGCTTCTTCTTCACGACAATTCTTGGCGCCTCCACAGCAGGGAATCTCACCTCAGTGCTTGAGACAATATCCTGCCTTTCTAACTTTGGCATTTCTGGTTCTGACTTCACCAGTTTGACAGCATTTTTGGAACCCTTCGGTCGACCCCGCTTGGCCTGAAAGCCAACACCTGGCCTATCCATGCTGTATGTGGACACAGTGTTAGGTGTAATATTCAACACATTCGGTGGCTTCCATTTTGGTAGCTCTGCCTTGCCCAGTGTCAGATTCTCTGGGGCAAACTTGGAGATCTCATCTTCAGTGAGACCAAAAAGCCGACTTAGCTTTTTCCTGCGGGCTCTCTCAGCCTTCGCATTTTTGAGGAATTCCTGGCGATCCAGCCCAGCATGCTCTGTTCTCAAATGTTTCACCAGACTGGCAGCGTTTGGGAACACTACGTTCACACAGCCATATTTGCATGGAAAGTTTTTCCCTGAGTGAAACCTGGCGTGCATCTTCAAATAGGTTTCTGTGGTGAATCCCTTGCCGCAGGTCAGACAGCGATGTTTCAGATCTGCGCAAGACAAGAAAGAAAATCATATAAATATTCAGCAACTTAAGTTAAACAAAATGCAAAAATAATACACAACTTTTCCCCTTTTTCATTTAAGAGAAAATATTAGCAACAGAAAATATTTGGACACACCCTTAAAACAAAATGTCTAACAGCTTCAGTAACTTAAGTCAAAACTATGCTATAAATATGATGTTCAAATATTCCACATGAATGAGTAAATATACTCGTTTAAAAAAGTCTTGGATGAAGAGAAGCAGTTTCTTTTTTTAAAAGAATATTAACTATTCTCAACCTCAGTGCTTTCTTGTCGCATCTCCATTTTTTTACACTGAAAATGTGACATCTTAAACTCACTCTTTCTTATGAAGTGTCTTTACTGTTATTAAAAATGGAGATACAACAAGAAAGCCCTGCGTTCGCATATTGCTCCAGGGTATATCTGAGGACCCTTGTTTGGTCCATTTTTCTCTCCCGATCCAAGCAAAAAGATTATGGTGGTACCAGGTAGCAGCTAGATTTATGTATATTGGCCAAAGCAAAATAATTTGAAAGTAAACAACGCCAAAAGAAAGTCTTTTGTAACCGTTGACTATACCCCAATTGCAAAGTTCCTATCTCAAAAAAAAACTTTCCAAATTTAGTTGTTGCCAATTGTTGTCAACAGAAGCATTAACTACAAAGCAGAAAAGGGCTGACTGTACCAACGAGGGGTCAGCAGAACTAACAGAGTCTCTTATTACAGGACTCTGGGTTAACATGTCACATATGCCAAGAATAATGTCACAAATGTCAAGAGAGGATGTGGTCTGAAATCTATTTAAAGTGATAAAAAAAAAGCAATAAAAAGTTTTGTTTTTTTTAACATATAAAAAATAACCCAAATCAATATAGATTTCAATTAATCTATGCTAAATCAAAACCTTTATCCACTCTTGACAACTCACAAGTAATGTTTCAGAATTCTGTTTCGAATTTTAAAAGACCTATTGTTGCGGACTTGTCAGTCAGTGGCCAGTCTGTACGATGAGAATACTCATATTCCATTAGAAAAAGTAAAAGATAAGGAAGATACTCTGAAACACAGTAGACTGAGCACAGACGATACGAGAGCTTCCATCAAAGAACTTGAAGCCATTCGATTTTAACAAATAATGAACATAAAAAAATACACAGAACAAAAAAAAAGGAAAGAGAGAAAGAAATACCTTTGTCATCCTGATGGTACATCAAGTTGTGTCTGATCAAGTTGTTCTTGAAGGCGAACCTCATGCTGCACTGGAGGCACGAGTACTGTTTCACACCGCCCTTGAAGCGGTGAGGGTCGTTCTTGATGTGATGCTTCAGCTCTCCCATGGTCTGAAAGACCAGAACACACATGTGACACCGGTACAGATCATACGGCTGAGACGGAGGCTGCAGATCTGGCGAAGCATCCGAGGCCGCACCTGATTTCTGAGGGTCTTGTGAAGAGACTGTGGAGCCAGCAGCTGCTTTGCTGGCACTATTAGTGTAACTGCTTAAAACTGACGGGATTGGTTTTGTCGTGACAGCCACAACTGAAGCTGAGGCGGAAACAGTGCTGTGAGGACTGTTTATCGCAGCACCAGCTGCCCCATCAGGTTTCATGGCAATAGCAGGCTGCCCGTAGCTGACATTGTTCAACGAGCTGTGAAGAGACTGAAGGGTCTTCAGGGTGGAGGGGGATTGTAGAAGAGCATTCGCGTTTTGAACGTTGAGTCCCCGAGAAAGCGAAGAAATGAGAACGACGGGTAGTCCTGCTTGAGAGACAAGTGTTGTTGGTGGAGCTGTTGAGATGCTCGCTGATGAAGGGGAGACTGGCACGGGTAGAGACATAGGCAGGTTCTTTTGAGCATGAGACACTATAGGGAACACAATGTTGGTGACAAAGATTACTGGCTGCTGTGGGCTAGTACCCTGTGAAGAAATTAACTGAGGTACTGCAGGGGAACTAGCTTCACTCTTTGTAACCTCCGACTTCTTAGGCAGTTCTGATTGCACACACTCGGAATCTTCCATCTTTGAAGTTTCTATTGTTTTGGATTCCTTTTCTAATTTTAACACATCAGACTGCACAGACCCTTCCACCGTGGAGACTTTTGAATCCTTAGTGACTGCTTCTGACTTAGACACCAAAGTTTCCGAAGCCTCTGGGCCTCCTTTGGCAATGGTAGAGGCAGCATCAGACGTTGCCCTAAACTCAGGACTAAATGTACTCACGGTGTCACACACACCATTCTCTGAAGTTCCATTAGGAATAGCTTTTAGAGGAGAGGGCTCTGCCTCTGACTTGACATTGTTATTTTCTGATTCTGCCGTTTCCATTCTACAGCCACCAGACACTTCTTGAATCGACCCACTTTCACTCTCAGCATCAGTTACATTTTCACGTCCAGTTTTCCCAGTCTCTAAACAAGTCGATGTATGATCAGATATAGTTTCGGTCGGGAATGAATCAGCACTCACAGTTGTTGAACTGACGCAGTGAGTATCCTCTTCTTCTACAGAACCTCTGCAAGCAGACTCTTCTGCTTTGCTATTTTGACAAATGGTGGCAGTCTTGCCTTTTGTCAGAAATTCCACGGAGCTTATTGGACTCTGCATTTGCTGGCTGTCAACAGCTATGTTCACATGCAAAGTTTTGTCTGCTATTTCACAAGACCCCGCCGGTGTATCAGAACTGCACGTCTTTGAATTACCACTTTCATTCTTGTGAACTAGCTTTGCACCTAACAGTTGGTCAGAGCCTGTACTTTGGAAACACTTACTGGAATCACTAGATGAATCAATCAGTACCTTTGAACCTACATTCACTGTGCACCGAGTCAAAAGATCGGTGCTCACTTTCTCTTGTTTTCCATGGATTTCCTCCACAGAATCTGAATCTGCCCTCCCCGTAAGGGACACTGAGGACAAACATCCTGCTGAGACCTGACTGTCAGTGACTACTGAACTTGCAATGGATGCAGAAGGGCCATAAACACCCTGAGGAGAGCCATGACCATTTGTAGAACCAGAATTTTGACTAGAAGTAGCAGTTAGCACAGGCAAAGTAATGTCACTTCTGCTTGAAGGCGGCAAAAATCCTTTTTTTGTGTTGGGAAAATTAGGGACAGCAGCATATTTGTCTGAAGAATTCACACATTTCAAAAAGACCGATTTTGACTGAAGTTCAGCAGCAGTTGGGGTCAGAAGTTCAGCAGAGGTTAATGACTCTCTGCACTCGAGTGAAAGAGTACTATCTCTCTTGCTTTTTGGATGATGCCTATGGAGGCAAGCTTGGGCCAAAAGTGAGAGACTTGGGATTTCGAAACCAGTTTTCTCTCGGTTGTTATCCTCCTCTTCACCAAGAGTTTCATCACAAAGAAGAAACCTCTCCTTGTCCTTCAAGTTCCTAAAGGGTTCACTGCTAAAAGGAGCACTCCAGCCTCCAGTCACCTGACTAGCACTAGACACCGAATCAACCAGAGTCGGCAAAGCCAACTCTTTGCTATTATCAATAATCCCTTCTTGACTCGACTTTGAGAAACTTTGAGAAGATAAAATGCCATCACTGCCAGACTGCTGTACACCAGTATAGAAAGAGTCAATTTGACAGCTGATTATATCATCTCGAGACAGGTATCTGTGATTGATATGAACGCTGAGATAGTGGCGCTTCAGACTAAATGCATGTCTGTAAGCTGAATCGCAGATGTCACACTTGTAGGCAATCTTCTTATCCTCCGTCTCAGTTTTATGCTCTGGCAATAAGATGAAGTGGATAATAAATATACCTCGATTGTCATGATGCAAACTGTTCTGCTCACCCATAGCCTTTCCTTTATCTAAACATTGGCAGCTGTCATCACACTCTAAGCTCAGCTCAATGTCTTTGAGCGTGTAAGATTCGTCGTGGTCGTCCACAGATATGGACCCATCTGTATTCTGTTTGATCAGCACTGGCTTCACAGATGAATCCGCCAAGTTAAAGTCTTTACTCAAATCTACCTTGCCACTAGCTATTAATTTGGGCTTTCTCCCTCTACATTTCGTCGGACTCCTTTTCTTCATTCCGACAAGATTTTTCCTCACTTTTCGCCTCCTCCCTTTCCCGGAGTATGTGGTCATGCTTGACCCCTCAGACTCTGCATATGCCAATTCAGCGTCAATGACCTCATGACCGGGGAAAACTTCTTTTGACTTTTTATAGGCATCACTGTGCGATGTAATCATTCTCTGAGGCCCTAATCCAGCACCATTAGATTGTTTGAATCTCTTATCTTTTTTCACTGTATTTTCTGAAGAACTAGAAGGTCCTGACAAAAAATCTCTTTTCACTTTTGAATATGGCTGAGGCTGATGCTCTAGCTCTTTTTCTAATTTCATAACTTTGTTGAAATTCTTGCGAGCCAGTAAGGATCCTTCATCCTCCAAACTTATCATGTCACTAAGAATTTTCTTCTTGCGGGATCTTTTGGTTTCAATAATTTCAGGGACGAACTTCTTCTCATCTTCCATGGGCACCAGCTCTGCAACCAAAGAAATAATTTTGAAAAAGTTGAATACACTCTGTTACTTGCAACCTGTCTCAGATACTTTTTTGTAAACATGTAAAAGTTTATTTGAATACAGTTTTTCATTGTACCTTAAATGACTAATTTTTCATATATAATCTGACATGTAAAGGTCATATAAAAGTCATTATACTGGCCTATTCAGAAAATTAATGGAATTAAAAAGAATTCAGTGCATTTTCAGTCTAAACTCCAAATAATTTTGTTGAAGATGAGATTGCACAGAGCCTGTATTAATGATCCACGGTTAGTTGAATCTATAAAGCCAGAACAAGCACATACGAAAGACTTAATATTAAACATTAAGACTTCATGATATGGGGTTACAAAAACAGACATAATATAATTTCAGTGTGTGTGCCTGGTGAAATGTATCATATGACCCATTTTGAGGAATTACGTTTTATTTCATTTTCTGGTACAAAAATCATTTCTGAATAGCGTGTGTTTTAAATCTTCAAAATATCTTTTGTACTTTGTGAGATCTGGTAAGTATTGTTAAGTAGGGTTCAGAAACAAAGCATATTGGGAAAAAAGGGATTATAAAGTTTTCCTTTCATCATGAACAGGTTCTACTCCAAACGAATATCCATCAATCTGCTAACCATCTTGATTGTCTCCGAAACTTTTGAAAACAGTTACTACTCAAAGTGCAACTAAGTTTAAGACAGTTAAACAGTTTTCAAGTGTCATTGAAACATTCAAAGTATATTTGCTGTCAAATAGAACCGGAAATTTCGCAAAACGACTTCCCTTTGATCATGTAGTGTCATAGGAACATGTATGCAAGAGGGTCTCCCTTCCATTGTCGTGTCAATGTATTTGTGCCCACCTGACCTAAATTTTGACATGCAACGTGAAAGTGTAGATTTCATATGAATGAGTCATAGCAATTGTCGTCAGTGACAAAGCAAGAAATTTTAAAAACTGGCTTTTTTACTCATGAATTGTAATAGGGTATGGATGTGCAAAACCTACTATCCTCTAACTGTTTTGACAATCCACAGCTCAAAAGGGGGCTTACAAACTAAACAAAAATCTCACCACACTCACCAATTGTATATCCCACAGGTTTCCTCTCCATTTTTGATAATCTCCTCTGTGTTCTCTTCAACAATTTCGGATCAAACCAGGTGAGAAGTTCCTCTCCAGGGCGTATGTCCTAGGTAAAACAATTTAGAAAGCATTCGATGATACAAGTTGTCAAGACTACAATATTTAAAACAAATGAATTTAGTAAGCATACCATGATACATGTATTCAAGACTGCACAATATATTTTTTAAAAACCCCAAAAAAACCTACAACAACAACATAGAGAAGATTGCCTCTCTCACACAAGATTGCTCTTTATTTAACAACACAGAACAAGGAAGAATTAACAACTGCAGAATACATTCAGACTTCAGGATGAGCATGTAAGGATAGCTTGTGCTATTTTTATAAATAGTGCTTCACTATTTTTCCAGACTATATCAAAATCTAGACTAGATAGAGCACCAAATTGCACAGTGCATAATCAAATCTTTCTGTCAAATGAAGCATTACCATTCAAGTTGCAAATCATTTTAAACCAACAGCAAGGATGAAAATGAAAGAAAAAAACTCTACTGCACTGATCTTATTTTATAACCGCTGACAGAGCAAACAATTTAAAGTTTTGAAAAATGACCAAAAAATTTTCAGTTAACATCCAGACAAAACTAAAATCTAAAGACGTAAAGTGATTACCTTCATGGCCATGTAAAAGATGCTATAGCCATCTTGCAAAGACAGTATGTTTTGCTCCTCATAGAAGCGAGCATTATTTACATTTCTCATCCAGTTGCTGCTCTGGGGATCTGCGGCACTAATGGTGAACTTCAAGTCATCGCTGTTCTTTTCAAAAACCTGAAGACAGCAAAACAAAACAACTGAATTAAAAACTTGAAATCTACATTCATCTAATCATTTTTGTTTACGATTTTTAAAACTCCAGCATTCTTTAACATACACACATGTTCTTGAAACATAAGGAAATAAATATCTATGTTTCAAGCTGGGTTTTTTTTTTAAAGCTGAATGCAAGATCCTTTGCAATCATGAGCTCTTTTGGCAGGTACACTGACCTCTGTTTCTTCACTTTTACATTGCAAATTTTTTTTACTCAATCCACAGAGATAACATTAATAACACAATGCTCTTCACTGTTCAAATGTTTAAGTGCAGAGTTCTACATGGCTTCGCAAGTCTTTCCTCCCAATTTGAAAGACAAGGAGCAAAATTCCAGCTATTCTCAAATTAATGGTATAAAAAAACAAAAAACCTGAGACAGATCCTTAAGTATGCACAAATCAAGCCTCCATTTATAAACATGTACTGAACTAGGCGCTGAAGGACAACTAATGAGCACTGGATTTTTTTCTCCCTAACAAGACCCTGCAGTGGAGGAGGGGGAGGGAAGGGGGAGGGAAGGGGGAAGGAAGGGGAGGGAAAGGGAAGGAGGAGGAAGGGGAAGGAGGAGGAGGAGGAGAATATCAGGCTATGTTGTGGTTTTGATATGAAACTTCCGTCACATCTAGGCTTCACTACACTATTAGAAGTCATGTGGAAAGATTTGGGAGGGGTTTGTTGTTGTTTTTTTTATATCAGTTTTGCTTCTTTTAGGTCACACTAATTTATTGAATTAAACAAAAATGTTCACAGAGCCATGAAAATGAAGATAAAAGAGAGTAACAGAATAACCACGCAGATATCGACTCATTTCATAATCTTTTAATTTTTCTTAGAAGTGCAAAAGGACGAGAAGTATAAACGAATAGTGGTGACCCTGAAATAAACAAATCATGTTGTCAAGGCAGTAAAATAAAATAAAAGATGAAGAGACTAAAAGACTACTCTTCTCAAACTTTTCAAACACCCTTTGTTCATCTAATACAATGCCAAGCTCATTTTTCCCACAATCCCATCAATCATCCCCAAAAACCACAATGCCACAGCCATGCAAAACAACATGACACCCTCTTACCATCTCATCACATCCTGCAGAACATTATAAGCTTGTCAGCACCACCGACCCAGCTACAGATTTTGGATTTGCTTTCGAACAGGTACGGACAAGTAATTGCTCTGGCAACTATTTGGTGTGCAGAGCAAATCCTGAATCCCATTATCACTACCATCAGTTACCAGTTCCCAGCCAAGTGAGTAGCGGACCACTAGAGGTGGGCAATTCCCGTTTTTTTCGGTAACAGTAGATTCCCGATTATTGAAAGCTAGGAATTGTGGGTCCAAACTCAATTACTTTCAGTACAGCCACTGGCTTGATTTCTTCAAGCGGCTCTATGATTTTTTCAAGTGGTTTGAACCCCTAGCCAGTATCACAATCACACGTTGCGAAAAGTGGTTAGTCCTACCCCTGCAATTTCTTCTGACGAGTAGCGATTCATCTGACACCAACAATTACTTCTGGCAAGTAGCAATTAGTCCGACACAAACAATTACTTCCGGCGAGTAAGGATTAGTCCAACACCAACAATTACTTCCGGCAAGTAGCGATAAGTCCGATACCTACAACTACTTCCGGCGAGTAACGATTAGTCCGACCCAAACAATTACTTCTGGCGAGTAGCAATTAGGCTTGACACCTGCAATTATTTCCGGCGAGTAGCTATTAGTCTGACACCTGCAATTACTTCCGGCGAGTAACAGTAGTCCGACCCCTTTGATTACTTGGGGTGGGAGGGCGGTACCCCACCCAATCTATACAGTGTGAAGTCAGAGAACCAACACTGACCTAAACCGAGTTGCGAGTCTATAATGATATAGATCCTCGTGGACAAACATTAGTTTTAGATTTTGAATTGAAAGAAGAGGGATATAAAAACAACCACAAATGAATGAAGAAAAGGTGAAAGCAATGAATACGTTTTAACACTGTGTATACTAGATCTATATAATGTTTGACAATGAATTTGCATCCCGATTACTCTTTTTAAGTCTTCAAAATTCAGGATAACCTCGATTTCAGAACATAACACACGGCAGGTATGGAGCGCCCATTTAGTTTCGGCTGGCGCGAGGCAAGCAAGCCCGCACTTCCCCAGGTCACAGGGTCATTTACCTGCGCCGCCGGGGATTTCCCTTATCAGCCGAACACCGGCAGCCCTCTCGTATTTTTTGCAAAGTTTACCAGCACAGTGAGCCAAAGCTAATGTAAGATGAACATTTTAATAAAGACCACGTAAATATTCAACATATTAAGGAAGAAAATGAAGAAATCGGAAGACCATGGTACATTACACTTAAAAGCTGTGAAGTTCTCAAAAAGGGGACTTAATTTGATAAATGTGTCATGGGTAATCAATTATTAACATCAATTTAAATGTGATTGCCCCCAACGAATTCAATCAAATTTGCACACAGGACAGAGAACATAATGAAATTTGTACTCACAAAGGGGGATGTGCAAGAAGTTTCTGGATCCGTAATTATTCAGGTTTGAAGTAGATTTTTGCAATACTCTTGCTTTGCGACCTTGATCTTTCATAGCGATATCCATAATACATGTAACTACAGAACAGATCTTTCCTTGCCGATACACTTATGGAAAAACAACCTAAACACAAAATACAAAAAGAACACAATATTGCTGGACTGGAGGAATTATCTCATTTTTCCGCTGTAAGCTTTCGTCTTTTGATGGGTGGTGCACACGACAGGGTAGCTTAGGGTGGGTTTGGACGTGTTGTGACTGCATGATTGTTTTGACGTGTTTTTCTTTGTCTTTTATGGCTGCTACTCGTCTTTCCAGCTTCACAACAGTTGTATGAATGAGCTCACCCCCTTGCTCACCATGGAAAGCCATTCCAAACCCATATTTTGGTATCCAAGGAACGCAGTGTTCCTCAAGGATGTGTTGTTTGGGGATGACCTTTTCTTTTGATTGATTTTGATTGAGTAGCACATGTTTTACGGCACTATCGACTCAAAACCTTTTATTTGCCAAATATGTTTCTGTATAAAGACATATATCGTGTGATGCCTGATGACTGAATATGTGGTATTCTCTCTAAAGTGATTGGCTTTCCATGTGCAATTATTGTGTGGATATCTTTGAAAGTGTCTTTTAGGTGAACAAATTTCTCTCTTAGAACAATTATTAATGCGGTGTCTATTATGCTTTGATTTCGTGTATATGCAACTGTTCTTTTTGTTAAAAATGATGCTAGCTGTCTGTACACATGGGTTGTGATGTATTTATGGCAGTGGTTTCCTATAAATGAACGGCTGTGGTAGACATGTGGTGTGATGTTGTGTTGTTTGAGGATGTTATCAAATTCAGAGCAGGCAGGACTTGACTTTGGAATAAGCTCCTCAAACTCTAACTCTGACAGTTGATCATGTACACTAGAACCCTCCCTCTCAAATCTCTCTGCTTCTCGTGGATTATCTGACAAAACCTGACAGCCCTGTAACAATTGAAAGTCCCCCTCGGTTTTTTCAGCCCTTTCATTTTTTGCCGTAGATATGCACATTTTGTCCTATTCCAGGCGTGCAATTCTCCATAGATTGATGGGCCAGCTGTACATCTATATCATGTACCAGCTGTACATCTATATCATGTGCCAGCTGTACATCTATATCATGTGCAGCCTCCTCAAGAAGGCGATGATGTTTCAGCACAATGCCCACCCTATGATCATGTTGAGTGTGGCACTCCATGACAAAAATATTGTAAAAAATTACAACGAAAATCAGATGTAGTAGAGGTAAGAAAACTAAAAACAGCAAGGATGAAAGTTCAGAGTGCTCGGTTGGTATTTTTTTAAAAATCACAGAAAATCATAGAATAACTTAGTGCACTTGAAACTTGCACATGTAAATAAAAATTGTCACCACAGTTGATACATGAATTTCTGTTTAAATCGTTGGGGGCCGGATTGAAATATTTAAATCCAAACTGAAAAAGTTCTGAGCATTGAAGAAGCCAGTTTGAAAATCACAGACTTACTTAAATCCCTTGTAAAACTGATATAATCGGACTTGCAAGAAAACAAGTTATACCGGCTTACAGGTCAAACATAGCACGTTACAATGAAATCTCAATCGGCCTTGTAGCATTTATAGTTTCAGAGTTAGGAGGCTTTCAATTCGCACTAAAATGCCATGTTTACTACTGCCCCGGCACAGGAGGAGTGGCGCTGCGGTCACCCCAATTAACCACTCTGACAAGTGATTTATGACCACGCGCTGGGCTGTCGGGCGGGGCGGGCAGGGTGGTGAGGATGGTCGGGGAGGAACCGGGGAAGAAAAACTAAGTGAGCGGTCTGGACGGTGTTTTATCCGCCGTGAACAAAGCACCAACATTTTTTTTTCATAATTTTTTTTTTTTTTCAATTAAGATAAAAATAAAGTAACTGGGAATCGTTAGTTTACGGACAAAGGGATCGGTTCTTTTTCTCAGAAGCAATAATCGCGGGAATCGGTTCTGGGATCGATTCTTGGCCCACCACTACCGACCACCACAAATCCATGTGTCTTCTAGAGTGATCATCCCTTTAGATAGTACGTCCCTAAACCTTAAGCTGACCATTATAGTAAATGGAGGTGAAATAAGTCTGCCTGTGTGATCAGTTTTAGTTGATAGTTATTTTGAGGGACCAATTATTCCATTGCATGCAACTCGCTATAATAAAGTGAATATCATTGTAAAGCTATTTCAGTGTAGAAATTAAGCTAACATGTTTTTCAAAAGTTCGTTTTGTTTCATACTTTTTGAAAATTCGGGTAGTCTTCCTCACATAAAGCGCTACCTTATCACACTCACCCCTAAAAACAAGTAGTAAAAAATTTGAGCATACCCCTATGCATTCAAATTTAAAGAATACACACATGATATTTAACATTGAGTAGCTTACCTCCCATGCATATCTGTAATCCAGAAATGGCTTTTGATCAGGAGTGATGATCTCCCCCTTATAAGGACCAAATCGAGTATTCTTTGTTATCAGTATTTTACTGAAGGCACCTGACATAGGAAAATAAAATAAACTGTGAAGACTAGGCAGTATCAGTGAGTGTTAACATACAAAGAATACATAGGAACTGGGGAATTCGGTTCTTGGGGAGGGGGGGGGGGGGGAGACAGGCAGGAATTAACAAATAGAAAAAAATTTTAATTTGGTCCGTTCAACATTTGAGTAATCAAAACAGTAATTAATGTTATATCTGAGTTAACAGTAAAGAACAAATTTTAATGTTCAGTGTTTTTGCCAGAAGGCAACATAACAAGCCGTCTCTTATGATTATTATCCTCAAAATGAATAGAGACATAGGTTCATGAGAAGTTACAACACTCTTAAAGGCTGCATCTGGATTCAATTTCTACGACACACGACACTGCACAACCCAAAGGTCTATGGCAGCGCACGTTGCAGCCTGTTCCATGGAGTTTTGCTCCAGTTTGAAAAGATAAACTAATATTAACATTTGTTATGTCCTCTATATAAACTTAATATATGGCAACCATTGGTAAGTATTGTTCCTCGACTTTTATTAGACAAAAAAAACATTTAGTTAGAAGAGCGCTGAATTACTTCAAGCCTAAAAAATGAAAGGGTAGTGGAAAAGTAACACAGGTTCTTGTTTACATTTCATCACCATTAGACACTACTATACTCTTTCTGATCGCTAGTTTTGACTTATACGAGCATTATGGTTTCTTAAAAAAAGAACAGCAAGGCTCACTTATAAACAAGTCAATCTGATTACAAATTATTTACCATTTGTAGATCTTTGGAGTATGAGAGTGGCAGATCTAGCGATTTCAATAATGAATTCAGAACATAAAAACACTTTTCACACTCAACTCTCTAAAACACTCAAATGAAAATTTAAAATGGGAACGTAATCTATTTTCCAATTGCCAAAATAATGAATTTAAAATAAGACATGGGCTTAATAAATAAAGCCTTCTTTGTTTTCTCTATTGGCGACATTTTGCCTTCTAATTTAAAAAATGTTATGTGCTCCCCTAACCTGCTGCTCAAAAGATTTGTGTAAACGAGGAGTGGGTCTCTGTAACAAAGATTAAATGTATGGCACGTGAGTGTGTAAGGGTGAAAATGTACGTGTGTGGGTGGGTGTGCGTGAAGTGGGGGGCACTATTATGATAATTATCTGACAAATGGTACCTACGAATATGAAAAGTTTGTTTTACAATCATATTTCATGTTTTCATGCTTTAGAACATGAAATAAGCTGGTAACAAAAAATAAATTTGTCACCGACACATTAATATGATATAACTGAAAGCCCATTTTTAATACTAGGTCTAATTTTCTAGTCGAACTCATCAAAAACAGTTCTTTTAATAAACTTTTTAAAAATACCTGGACAGCCTTTGCACACTATAGATTCTTTGATCTCAATCGAAGGAGGCAGCTCCACAGTGTTGTATGATACATCATTTGCCTCCATTGTAGTATTGCTGCTTTTTAAACAAATTTACAGACTGCAAATGTCCTGCATGCGAGCAAGTAAATTTCAGAAGATCTGCGTCTTGTTCTGGGGAAGAGTTATGTAAATTAGCCTGTGGAATGATTTTGCTAAGTCTTATTCTAAAAAATATATCTTAAGGACAACAATTTCATACCACTACACCCGAAAAAAGTTAATTAGAATGATAAGCCATTCCTGTTCTAAAACAGAATTTATCAGGAGAATAAAAAAACCAACCAAATTTACGCTTGAAAAACTAAAAATAAGCAAAAAAATTTCATTGTGAAATTGATATGGCACGACGTGGTGGAATCAGGCGCTCGTCAATTTTTGGGCATGTGAAGTAATTGGTATAATCATAAAGCTTGTTCATTTGTCTTCCTTTCATAGAAAAAAATTACACATTTATCTTGAATAGAAGTCGAGATATTAGCGAATGAATGAGGTGGGGGTCACCAGGTTTCAGAGGTAAAATTTGAGGGAAAATGGCCGCCAAAGATGAGTTATTTCCTTAGCTTGAGAGTCCGTGAAAACTTAAAATTTACATTTTCTGTGCCATTAATCAACGTTTTTCCGTAAAATCCACACAGAAATGTGTTCTTTAACGGGCATGAAAGGTGTTGAGCCAAAAAACAAAAATTCGATAAAAATTCACAAACCTGCGGAAAAATGCCAGTTTCTTCACTTTGATTATTTTGACGAGCACCTGATTTCACCACACTGCCTCACATAAGTTTGATTAAGCTAATTGCAAATGACAGCAACCGGAAAGTGTAACATCGTCCATTTCTTCTGCATGTGACTACAACTAGTTGAATAATAATCACAATGTAAACATCATCGACAAAAAAAAAAAAAAAAAAATACAACAAAAAACAAACAAAACACATAACAATAGAAGTCCTTCCCTTGCAACATAAAGCAAAATTCCTGATCTACAATAAAATAAATAAATAAATAATAATGCTTAAAAAACAAAGAGAAGCTTTCCACATCTATAAAAATAAAATATGATCAGTTTTGCAGAATCTATGCATGCATGCATGTAACATCAACAGCTGTACACTATTTTAAAGAAAACAATTTATAATGTCAATCAAGAAATTGCTATACGAATCAACGGCACAGAATTGTATACACAAACAGGTGACTGAGCACAAATGAAAAGAAAAGTAATGATTCATAATAAAAGTCCTTGAGGCTAGAAAAAAAATGACTTGTTGGTCCTAGGCTAGAAGATTTGACAAGGCCTAAAATCCTATGAAATGTATGTTGTATGTATAAACACAAAACATTCCATAAATCTAAATGACCAGTGGTTGCATGGAATAAAATCATGGTAAAATGAATATTTTTGCGTAAATTTCAAGTATCTTTGAAGTAAACCGAGTCATCAACTTGGAAAGACATTTTAAATAATTCACAAAGCTAGATCTAGAATCTAGATTAGAACAGACAGAATAGGGCCTACCCAACATCATTTTCAAAGTGAGAACTTTACCTTTTCCACATTATTGCTTTTTAATATAAAAAGCTGTTAACCATTATAGCTGGATCATATGAACATACTCACCCTGAATATATGCAGAATATCAAATATAAAGTGAGCGTAAAAATACATAAAACATAAAGGACGCATAAATGATGTGTAGTGATTATTGGGCAGCCATTTTGCACAAAAAGATTACAAAATGAAGTATGTGACTCCTATCATTTTAATTAAGTAAACCAATGCACAAAACCTACCTGTAATGAATCGTGTAAAATTAGTAAATTCAGCTCATGAAGAATGTATTGAGACCCATAATACTTTTTACATACCAACATTTTGTGGAAAATAATAGAAATTTGAAAGAAGACAGTAGTCAGAGAAAGTAAACTTGAAACACGTTATTCTGTTCTATGCGCAGAACCTATGCGCAAGGGGGGCGAGATACAGAGATATCCTAGCAATGCGTCTATCACCCTTTAATTTTTACAAAATAACAGTAATACAGAGATGCCCATTTTGAAAGTATGTCTTTTCAATACACTAAAAGTGCAAATATTGTACGATTATGCATAATTGGGGTGATTTGACTGTCTACGGACATACATTTATTAAATATCGATGTTCAATTTACACGGCTATCTATCTTTGTTAGGTCGTCGTTCTTGAATGTACTCAGACCGGGTAAAAGATGAGACACAGGGTTAAAACGATTAAATATAAGCACATAGTAACGTGTATTCGGTACACTCTACATACCATATCCTGGGATAACAGTGTGGATATCAAGTAGTTGTCAATTTATGTTGATTTTACAAATAAAACAACATTTCACATCCCCACACACTCGCTTGTCGAGAATGAAGCCGTACAAATAGACCATTCCATTGGGAATGCGAGCATATGTGCTATAAGACGTAGCATTTCCTCTTTAATCAACAAACTAACTCCAGTAATTTTTGGGGATATATGCATTTTAAAAAGCCGACTCAAATAATACGTTAGGGTGGTTTATTATATTTTAACTGTTGCCCAATTTACCTCAGGACCACAATGCAGTCTGCACCCCCTTTTTTCTTTCCCAGTTTGAACTCGCCCTAGGCCAACGTTTCAGCGAGGCTATGTGTGTAGGCAAGGCTAGTTTTCTTTCGAAGACAGCACCTAGTTTATGAAGCCAACATTTCCACTTCAACTGCTCTTGTCAGGTTCATAAGCTATCAAGTTTAAATGCACTTAGACAAATAAGAATTCATGCTCGGTTCCATTATGTTCTTTATTTCTAACTTACTGGGTTGCACCGTAGAGTGAGCTTGATTTAGGCGAGAACTCGGCCTTTTTGGACTGAATACGTGAACTGGATGATGGTCCATTTTTTTATATCTCATAATAGGTCTATTCTTGGGAGGGGCGGAAAGAAGGAGGGAGGGAGAGAGAGAGAGATGGGGGGGGGGGTATAAATAGTCGGCTAATGTTTTCTTTGTAAATTTTAAAGGTGCCTAATTTTGTGCTTTAGAGATCTAATTAAACTTTTACAAACAACGAGACTTCGAACAATTATATCAGCCTACCTGTTCAAATTTCAGTATAAATGGCGTTTGTCGGCACTCTCGTCGCTATCTGCATGTCATAATGGAGGTAAAATTATTGCTTTTTTTGCCCAAATCATGGTACTCTTTATAAAGACCGACCACGGCACTGTAAAATTAATTTTGTTCGTCAGTGCGGACTAAAATTTAGCCAGCATCCTGCTCCAGTCTCTGCATACATAAAAAATAATGTTTCTCTCTGCCTCCAGGATATGTTCATAGTCGAGTACCCTAGGCTAGTACTGGACAACATGAAATCAAGTCTGAATGGAAATTCGCTTTATAGATCTATATAATATGCTTGGGGGCGGAGGGGGGGGGGGCAACGATCTCTGTTGGTAATCCAGTACATTAATTCATATTATTCAGTGCTACCGGTATCAAAGAAAAATCGTACATCTCGGGATAATCATGGCATATATTTTTAACTATAAAAAATTGTAGGCCTAAATTGTAGGCCTAGATAATGGTAGAAGCAGCGTTTTGGGCACAGGTTCTTGCAAGCACAGCCTTATAGGCTAGCGTGTGAACCCTGATTAATTGTTGTACATATAGCCTACGCCTCAATCCTATTTGCTTTACTTTGTTGTTGTTTGGGGGGGGGGGGTTTGTTTGCTTGTTTTAGTTTAACGCAATGAGTTCTAAAAATAAATCAAAGGCCAAATGGAGCACTGGGGCAAGAGTTTGGGTCAATACGTAAAATGGAAGGATGTAATCAAAGGAGGAAAAAATTTAATTGATTTAAATGTGAGAGATAAAGTACGTATAATTCAATATTTTAGACGTTAATTAAGTTGTTTCCTGCTGGTACCTAGCTTTATAGAAACGTGACCTAAAAAGATTTTTGTTCTTAAACATCCACAAAGGCATTGCATATATATGTATGCAGTGGCGTCTTTTGGGGTGGGGCTTGCTGCTTTAGCCCCACCTGGTTTTCTTCACTGAGAAGTTTCTTCTCTGAGTAAAATCAAAACAAAAAAATTAAGGGACAAAACATAATACTGTATTTAGATTTTTAAAAAGGGGAACTCAAGGAACACCCAAGACAAAATTTGTTAAGCATAATATATAACTCGGAAAGTGATCTGATTGGTCTGAGTGTCCACTATTATTTACTGTGTCTATAGCCCCGTCTAATCACGTGTTCTTTTCATCATGGAGAATAAAATTTCATTGGTTTGCCCCTTAAGCCCCAGCGCTTGAGTTCCCACAGACTGAATATTACTGATGTCTTGATCTTGCATGGCTCAAGGCCGACACAAAGTACACGTATCTGATTGTTCTATTAGGCTCGGTGGCTGCATTTGTCACGTGATTAGCTCCCCCCCCCTCCCCGCTCCCCTTTTTTCATCTTGGCTCTCTGTGTGCTCTATGGTTAAGCCGTGCTAGTCTGATGATGCCAATGGTCTAAGAATATGTGTGCACACTGGAATTAGTTTTGAACGTGTTCCCTGATAGTGATCTCTTGCGAGCGTATTGTGTTCACTTGGGTTCTTTGTGTAAAGATCAGACTGAAGCAAACACCTTTGTATTGTATCAACGAGTTGAGGTAGTTTTAAATTAGAATCTACTATTTGTTCTTCATTGCACAATGTATCGTGTAGGATACTTTTTGGAAATTCGCTTTAGTTCCCTATTAAGTGAAGCTAAGCTCACTGTCAAGAGACTGTGACCACGTCAAACAGCAACATTTTCGCATCCTGTTGTGGATGGAAAGCAATCGAAATATTTTAACCTTACGTCGTTCATCACGAAGGATGCACCGTTCAACCAAAACATCACGGAAGGACACAAATCATGTACACGTATAAAGACACATTGGTGAGTCCATTTTCCTGGTTTCATACGTGGTACCACCACTAACAAGATTAGAATACTTTTGAGTCTATGTATTATATTTATATTTATATATATATATATATATATATATATATATATATATATATATATATATATATATATATATATATATATATATATATATATATATATATATGTATATATCTCTGTATGCGTATTTCACTGACTTTTCAGTCATCATGCATCGTTTATAATCGTTTATAAGTTGGTAGCTTCATCGTTTATAATCTGAGTCACGGCGAGCCCTTTCTATCACGGCAAGCCTCTTTTTTTGTGTATATATATATATATATATATATATTATATATATATATATATATATATATATATATATATATATATATATATATATATATATATATATATGTGTGTGTGTGTGTGTGTGTGTGTGTGTGTGTGTGTGTGTGTGTGTGTGTGTGTGTGTGTGTGTGTGTGTGTGTGTGTGTTGGTTATAGGCCATATTTTAGATAAGAGATATGAACACTGAAATTATATGTGTTGGTTATAGGCTATATTTTTAGATAAGAGATATGAACACTTAAATTGAAACGCCGAATGTACCACTTCATGACAAAGCAATGTCACATTGATACTTATAGACGTCTAGATACTTTTTTTCCGGTGATATACATCCGTGAAAATGACCGGGCAGGGCGTCATGTACAATCAGTTATATGCAGCTCAATAAGAATAAACCTACTTTTTTGTGATTACAAAAATATAACTTTCAGCAGGCTATATCTCTATATTTGATTTTGACTTTATGAACACATTTAAAGAAAGAATTTTTGGAGGGGTAGGGGTGGGGGTGGTCTTGTGTTTTAGTAAGCGTTTGATTTTACGGCACTTGTAACACATTTATTAGGTCATCTTATTTATCTTGTAGGATACTTCTTGATAATTCGCTGTAGTTCTTTATTAAAGTGAAGCTACGTTCAATGTCGAGAGACAGTTTTTAAGACACACTGGTCTCATTCAATAGGTCCCGGATTCAAATCCGGATAGCGACGGAAATTTGTCTTCTCTAAAAATGGTCTCCTTTCACCTCCTTTCCTGCTCTCTAGCAACGTTCTGTCGTTTGCTTTCGCATCCACTTTCTGCCCCCCCCCCCCCACCCCACGCACCTCGTCTCCAGTCCTCATTTGCCCTTCTGGGCTCCTGACTCTTTCTTGCTCTTTCTGCAACCTTTCTTCTGCTACTCCCTGGCTCTTTCTTACTGCTGTCTTTCAGCCGCTCCCCTGATATTGTGGTAGGAAAGACCTAGCACGTAGCCTTCTGATCGGACAAGGGCGAACAATATCGGAGGTTCCGTGTGAAAGCTGCGCACGATAAAGATCCCTTAGTGGTCCAAAATCGACACGAGTAGGCTTCGGCTGGCACATGGGCAAAATTCAAAATTTCTTTCCTACTGAAAATTGAAAATGTTTAATGTGTCCCGCGCGCTCATCTGACCTTACGTAGTTGCGAGCGCCGTAAAACATTTAAAAAATATATATACAATGTATATATATACAATGTATATTATATATATACACACACACACACACACATATATATATATATATATTATATATATATATATATATAATATATATATATATTGTATATATATATATATATATATATATATATATATATATATATATATATATATATATATATATATATACATATATATATACCACTTTATATAAATGTCAAAGATTAGAGTTGTTACCAGAGAGTAATAAACACTAAAAAGAAGGAGGAGGGATATGATGACGATAAATGTTTGATAGGAAAACCACACTAGAGCAAACACCAACTACCCACAGATAACTTAGAGACAGCAATTATTATGTGCCAGCTGTTTATAATAATCATGATCTGAGTACATGAAAAGAAACTCATTGATCTCGACCATTTTTACTATGCGCAAATTACTATAACTTGTTATAATGTCAAGCCTATGTATAACGAAACAACTTATACAGACATCATGCAGGCCTACACAAGTTTCATTTCAAGATGACTGCTAAATGTGCACCCGTTTTGATAAAACCTATTCTATGTATTATACGTCTCATAATGTCCACCTACAAAACACGTGCAGTTGTCTGTACCAAAGGACTCGATCGTCGGGAGACAATTTAAATTGTGGGTTCTTAGACTCAGCCATCTCCAGTTAACTTCTCAGTATACCTTATGCCCAACAGGTGATAACTATAATATTTACGTCCGTGGAAAGAGTTTGAGAGTTTCTTAATTTATTTCCTTAAAATAAAATGTTTTTTATGCCTGTGTGGTGTTCTATTTAAGTGAGTTTTGCATGTTGTTTGGAGTCCAAATGAGACTCATTGAATTCTAACTGAATTTTCATAGCTCGGCTTTAATGCGGTACACATTATTTGAAAGTGAATGGAAACTAATGGACTGATAACCTGTCGATCGCATCGTACAGTTCAGGTTAAGGGATTAATTGGGAACAATATAAAGGGGGCAACTTTCATAAGATAATGGGATCATTCGACGGCAGTTCGAGATCACGCACGTCGAAAAAACAGTGTAAGTGTGAATACAATGTGTAGATTTCGTATCCTATCCCGCTTATGGCTTATAGTAGAGTTCACGCCACCCGAACTCCCTCATCTGATGACATTCACAACAACCCCACATATGCCCGCCTTTGTTACATATCTTTTCATATAAATAATAATCATGTTATCAGTTACAGCTCATTCGCCCCTTCTATGACCACTTTTCCCCATACCCAAAAATAATTGGGCTTCATGATATTATCTAACTTCGTAACAGAACTACTTGTATAAGGCTAGCTGTTGCTGGTCAACTAGGCCCCTGGTTTGGCGTTGAAGAAGCCCATCCATAACTTCTATAATATGGTCTCTCCTCTGCTCTTATCAGTGGTGCTTGCTGTTTAGAAAGATTTGTAGGTTCTGGTAAAACAAGAACATTACAGGAAAAGTGATCATACTCAGCTCACCGCATGGGGGTGTTTGTTGGCGGCTTACCTTATTTTTTTTAGGAGGGGGGGGGGGGGGGTCAATAGCAAGACCTACATGTATGTATGCACATCATGGAGAAAAATTCCGGTGGACCGGGTTCTTACGCGGCGTGTTTTTAGGCGGAGTCTAGCCTAGCCCATTGTAGGCCTGAAGTATACCGGCCGGGCCCGTGATGCTGACAACCACGATAACATCACATGCAGAGTTAGGTTAACCTTGGCCTATAACTTCCATGATTTTGACAAAGATAGTACACTTTTAGACTCAATTTGTGTGAACAACGAAAAACATGTTTTAGCGTTGCTGTATTCCAAAACAAACTGTGTGTCATGTACATGTAATACAAACAATTCGGGGCCGATGGAAAACTGAAACTTTTGATTTGGAAGACTAAACCCATTTTTACGTCGTTTAGCTATATATCTAGATATAATTATAAAGTGCTAGTGATGTAATTCCATTTATTGAAAATTGAAAATAATTGTAATTTTACTGTAGCCTAGGCTAAGCCTAGCCTACGTGCTTTTAGCCAAGAAGGCTAGACCTAGATACAGAGAGTTTTACAGTTACTGTAAGTAAACCCTCTCTGATATTACAGTACAAGTTAATAAAGGCCTGTAATAATTCTTTGGAGCGATTGCATAATTTGTTGATCAGGTTCTTTGGAAGCGGAGGTGATAGCTCAAACAGTTTCCTCCCTTTTACCTAACACTAGGCAAAACACTGACTAGACCTAGACCTATATAATAATAGAAATAGATTAGATCTAAAATCTGGATCTGGATTCTTATATAGGCTTAGGCCTAGGCCTACCCCAGCCTTGGCCCATAGGCCTAGGCCTAGGCCTAGAAAAGATCTTGGCCGAGATCGACGCAACGGTGAAAGAAATAGGCCCTTACGTATAGCCCGAGGCCGATGAGTGAGATGCCCTGGCCTACCGCGTATGAATATTCTGACGTCACCTTTGACGCATGCGTAGTTCTCAGTGATGTTGAAGGAGGAACATTGAGTTTCAGCATGGCGGATGGTACACCTACTACAACGACTATGAAACGTGACTTCAGTCGAGTTTTGATTACACTTGACAATGTACTCATACCTAATGATAAATTGTCAGAAACACCTTCGATGCAAGATGGGCTTGACAAAGAAGTGGAAATCGACCTCAGGATTTTGGGCTGTGAACTGATTCAAACTGCGGGAATCCTGCTCAAGCTGCCTCAGGTAAGAAGAATGTCATGGCGCCCATGGGCCATGGGATAGGAGGAGGTCCTTGTCTATTATTGCTGTAACATGTCACTTTTCAGTGAATACACATAGTAGATCTAGATCTAGAATTCTAGTCTAACAATAGCATGGCAATTGGAGTACGATGTCAATGGTAATAACACTTTACTAATATGGGAATCACATAATGAAATATGAGGTGAAGGTTGAATAGGCCCCATGACAGTCAGAGTAGAAGAATGATAGTCTCCCTACTCACTAGTTGTGAGAAATACTATGAAGCTACAGTGAAGATCTCTAGAATCTAGATTAAAAAAAAGCACAACATGTGACTAAACGTAAAACGACGCAAACTTTTTAGGTAAGAAGGCGGCCATCTTGTTTGACGTCAGACAGGGATACCCCTCCGATCATGTGATTACATCTAAATATAGCAAACCGCATGGCACCGAAGATGGATGTATATGTAGATCTAGATCTAGATCTAGATCTAGAGTAGGCCCGCATCACCGCGCTACTGTTTTGGTGCGCAACCCCCGGTCTCCTGCTTTGTTTTGGATAAGAACAGCGAAAACGAGGTCATTTTCTGTGAGCATGCGCAGAATGCAGCTTATTTCACTTTCGTTTTGGAGGTTCCTGTCAACACACGTGATTCTACGGTGTCGGAAAGTTTTGCCCCTTCATATTAATGGTTTTCGTAACCGGTATCGATCAATTTACTAAGCGCTTGAGTAGTCGATTATTTAGCACATCTAGCTAATCTAGCTCTAATGTATCGTAGAATGTATACTAGAATCGATAAATACTATCGCAGGCTGCTTCTTAATGCCCAGGAACGTGTTAGATAGGGTTGCGCACTGAAGCGGACCAAATTTGGGTAGTCCGTTTCGTGCGCAATATCGGCTTTTTTGCTATTTGGCATTGATAGTGTGGCTTCTAGGCCCTTTGTTTGTTTTACTTATTAAGTTATTTCTCTATGACCTGCATTGTGCACTGAAACAGACTGTTTTCCTTCCATTTGGATGCATTATATTGCCATTGGAAGATGATAAGTTAATGTATTCATGTCAAAATTAATTAATATGGAAATATAATCTCCAAAATGTTCAATTTCTTCTTTTCATGTCTTTTTCTTCTTCTTTTTTGCCCTTTTCCTTAAAGAATACTAGTCTAGGTATAGTCTAATTCTTGTTTTCTTCTTTCACTTCCTTGTGTCCACAGCACCTTTCTTTTTCAATTTCTTCTTTTCACGTCTTTTTCTTCTTCTTTTTTGTCCTTTTCCTTCTAAAATACTAGTCTAGGTATAGTCTTATTCTTGTTTTCTTCTTTCCCCTTCTTGTGTCCACAGCACCTTTCTTTTTATCCATTATCAAAACACATACACACGGTGTAAGGAAATCTCCTGTCAGGGGGCGCACAGCTCCCAAAAAGAACACGCCTAATTGACTTTGGCCTTCCATTATGGTCAGTACAGGAACTTCTTGTTAGGAAAAGAAGACAAAGCAAGGATAGAGAAAGATGAAAAGTGTCAGAAAAGAGCTAGATCTAGATCTAGATCTAGAGCTGTAAACATGGTACTATTGCGCACCAAACAAGACGATATGTTGCACCAAACCAGAAACCTTGCGCACCAAACCAGACACACGTTACCAAACAAACACCACCACAACATATAGAAATTTTAAACTGCTGTTACAGTAATGTGCTACACCGTATAGAGAGGAAGTTTTTCTAACTTCTGGTGAAAAAATCATGAAGATCGACCTGTAACTTCCAGAGATATCCACAAAAGATCGCTTACTGTATATCGCACCACAGGATGTACTCTATATCTATCAAGCTTAATCTTTATCTTTTGCTTTTGGAAATTTTGATGGCTGAATGATGGACCGCGTGTCTTCGTTTAACCCTCGTCCTGCATGGGGACGGCGGGACGGGTTTATGTCACCGGATAAGCCTATTTCAGCACCCCGCCTGCTTTCTGGTCCTGCGTCAGTCTAGCCCCTGGCTCGGCGCACACGCGTCGAGCACTATCTCCCCTTGAATTTGGGTCCCGCGTCGGATCCGCATTCACATAGCTCAAGTGTGTGTGTGCGTCAGTCTGCTAGAGTTTGTGTGCGTTTGTGGCCTTCTTCTAGAACCGCCTGCATTGGTTTGTAACCGAGGCATACGTCTCATTCAAAACATGGCAAGTTGGTAGCTCTAGATGTTCGTCAAATGAAATTATGGAAGTGGCTATTCTCATCGGGGGTGAGAATAGAAATACGATCTACCTCTCACCCCGGGTGAGACTTGCCAGCGTAGGCTATTCTCACCGGGTGTGAAACAAGACCTGTTTTTCCTCATTTTGGAATACTGTTTATCGGTGTGGATGATCAAATTGATAAAGGCCAAAAAAAGATTGCGTTATAGCACAAAAGTAGCAATGCCAATCGCCCGCTGCGCCTTGGGCCGGAAATCGGCCTCCGCGTGAGGGGTAATTTTTGGGCAGCTCGGAATCAGAAGTGACTCTCTTCTAAGTATAGTTACGGGAAAACTCCTGGACAAAAATAAATGAAACTCTGCAACCAACCAGAGGAAAGGTTAAACTAACGACATGCCAGCGTACAATCCCGAACGATTACTAGAAGGAAGTGGCTATTCTCATCCGGGGTGAGAATAGAAAAACGATCTACCTCTCACCCCGGGTGAGAATTGCCAGTGTAGGCTATTCTCACCCGGTGCGAAACAAGACCTGCTTTTCCTCATTTTGGAATACTGTCTATCGGTGTGGATGATCAAATTGATAAAAGCCAAGAAAAAATTAACGTTATAGCACAAAAGTAAGCTAATTTGATCATTTTCAAAGATGCTATGGCTATTTCACTTTTTGAATCGAGCCGAACTACGCGGGTCGCCATTTTGTTTTGCCCGGAAGTTCTCGCAAGATCTACTCCTCCCCTCTCTCTCTCTCTCTGTCTCTTTCTGAATACTGTCTATCGGTGTGGACAATCAAATTGACCAAAACAAAGTTAAAAAATGATGTTAAAACACAAAAGTAAATTAATTTGGTTGTCTACAAAGATGCTACAGCTATTTAACTTTTCGAATCGAGCCGAACTACGCGGGTCGCCATTTTGTTTTGACCGGAAGTTCTCACGCTACTCCTCTCTCTCTCTCTCTTTCTCTCTCTCTCTCTCCACTGCCCACAGACAAAATTGTACGTTTTTGGTAGGCTACAGTTGTAATGGAACGTTTGTTCACGGCACAGAATTCTACAATGTTTCTGTTATCACAGTGTAGAATTCTGTGGTTTAGGGTGAACGCACAATTTGTTGGCCTAGATCTAGGCTATAACGGTGAACGCGCACCAGGTGAGAATAGCCAAAAGACTCGCCTGCACTATTCTCATCCCGGGTGAGAATAGAGGTGGCCTTACTAGAATCGAAGATATTGCCGTGTTTGTGCGAATTTCCTCTGCGGTTCGAAAACTAAGCGGAGCTGCGGGTTGATCGCAGACCACACAAGCGCCCCACATGTGTTCCTTATTGCTGTAAAATTTCAGATCTCTGCGTTTAGTAGATTTTCCGTACCAACTTAAAATTACCACCCATCCATTGATAAAACACTAGATCTGGAAACTAGATCACGCATTCTAAACGCGAGGTGCCGGCATGCAAGAGGCGCGTGATCGCTAGGCGGCATGTGATTGGCTGCCTATAACCAAATAGGTCACCGATGACTACATCGCGGGATTTCCCGATAGTGCTTTACTGAGTTTTAGAAGGAGCGATCGCGTCGCGGTAAAAACGATGTCACGCAATTCACCAAATTTCACGCAAATATCAGTCTTTAAGATCCAAAGTAATAAAGACATCGAAAAAGTGATAGCAGAACTAGATTCTGCACTAAAAATCACAGGGAGATGCCAAGTTTCATTCATATGCTCCAATTCATTACTGACTTATGAATTTTTTTCTCAAAATACATCAAAACATGTCCCACATTTTGGCAATTTTTTCCTATATGAAGGTCCTCCAACATTTTGCAAACAAAAACCCCAATAACTTTTTTATTTATATGGATTTTTAAAATTTAAAAACCATAGTTCTTAAAATTTACTTTATTTTCATTTAAGCCCATTTTTAAGCAATTTGGATGAACATTTAATTTTTCATTGTCATTGCTAACAAAAGCAAGCTTATTTGATCGTCTTCAAAGATGCTATGGCTATTTCACTTTTCGAATCGAGCCGAACTACTCGGGTCGCCATTCGTTTTGCCCGGAAGTTCTCGCAAGATCTACTCCTCCTCTCTCTCTCTCTCTCTCTCTCTGTCTCTTTCTGAATGCTCTCTATCGGTGTGGACGATCAAATTGACCAAAACAAAGTTAAAAAATGATTTTAAACAAGAAAACTAAATTAATTTGGTTGTCTACAAAGATGCTACGGCTATTTAACTTTCCGAATCGAGCCGAACTACGCGGGTCGCCATTTTGTTTTGCCCGGAAGTTCTCGCGCTAGGCCTACTCCTCTCTCTCTCTGTTTCTCTCTCTCCACTGCCCACAGACAAAATTGCACGCTTTTAGGCTAACACTAACAGGAGTAATAGATCTAGAACGTTTGTTCACAGTACAGAATTCTATAATTCTGTTATCACAGTGTAGAATTCTGTGGTTCAGGGTGAACGCTTCACTGGTTGGCCTAGGCTGTAAACGGTGAACGCCCACCGGGTGAGAATAGCCAAAAGACTCGCCTGTGCTATTTTTTTACTTTCCCTCCCGTCTCACACTCAGCTACCAGTTGTCTATTTTCTACTAAATATTGATGCGCTGAACACGAATATCAACTTCATTTCCGTCGCAAATTAATAGTTTTTTGAAATATTTGATTGTTTTTAACCGAGATAGACATGCTAGGACCAATCGGGGGGTTCCAGGGGGGCCTGCCCCACTGGTGTAAAAGAACATCTGGGGGGTTACAGGGGGGCATGCCCCCCTGTTTTTACATATAATTTGATATTTTACAGTTAGATTTGAAATTGTCTTGAAAATAATTGATAAGCGACAGTTTTAGTGGCTTTAGTGTGATCTGCAGCAAACAGTACAGCAGTTTGACCCCTGAAACAGTGCATCTGTGTGCGGGGGTGAAAGTAAAAATTTACCGAAATTATAGAACAAATTGACCCACTTAGACACAAGGAGCTTTAAAGGATAGTCAGGAAACAAGACTTATTTTTTCTGTACAAAATCTTTCAAATGAGCTTGATTTTGTATGGAATAATACTGCCTGATAAAAAATAAGCTTATTTAATAATTTTGAATACCATTGTGCAGGTACAAAGAACAATTTGAGTGCCAAACATTCGAAAATTGACCTATCATGACCTATGTTATCACCTTTCGAACCGCAGGTCATTCAAAATAACAAGAGGGTCTAGAAAGGTTATTAGAGTGGGTGTAACTACTCGTAATGTCTTATCAGCTTATTTATGAGAGGGAGTTATTCTTGTGTTTGTAACACTTTATAAATAGAAAGCTATGAAAGATAAAGCGTTATTTTCTTCGTTGGTTAACACACTCCCTCGGTATTCACAGCGAAAACACGTTTCACGTCGTATGCGCTGTACACCAACACAGCACACACTGAGTGACCCCGGCGGCCTGCCCAGAACGTCCAACGTAATCTGTTACTAAGATTCACATCTCAGCACAGGCGCAGGACAAAAGTTAAAGTTTAAAGTCATACAATTAGCCTATTTTATGAGCCTGGAAACGAACCCTGGTCCCGGAAGGTTTTTAAAAAATTTTCTGTTCTCCCGACTGACCAACAGTTTTTCCCATAAATTAGGCCTATCATTTGTTGCTTTGAAGTTTTTTATGTAGGTTAGCCTAGAATCTAGATCTAGGCTATATATCGTATTATGAAGCATTTCAATCCCCGACGAATGCGAGTTAACTGTGTTTGACTGTGCATCAATACTGATGACTTGATCTGAGTATGCACAGACAATTGAACATTTTCTCAAGTTTTATTTTTGAAAAACTTCATATAACAATTTATAATATATTTAAATTTATACATTTTCTTTCAGGTGGCTATGGCAACTGCCCAGGTTGTGTTTCAAAGATTCTACTTTTCAAAGTCCTTCATCAAGCATAATATGGAGGTAAGTGGATTCATTCTGTATATGGTGTGTGCAATCTCTTAAAGTACTAATTGTACAACTGACATTAATCCAGGAAGATAGTCAACGTAAAATGCCCCTTCTGTATTTTTCATTTTATCATGTTTTTTGTAAATGTAAATCCACCTTGGGTTAAAACTATGGCTTTTGGTTCTGCTCAGTTTTTCAGTTTTTGTCTTTATGTGATTAAACTGTCTCGCAACTGGAGAGCAAGTTACAATCGTAGTCTGGCACTTTTTCGCTGATTTTTTAAACTTGTATTTTTCTTTGAATTGACCTTGAATCAAGATTATTGATCTCTGCCATTGATGGCGATTTATAGTTAACTTAACAATGAAGGAGAGAAGTAAATGAATGAGCAGACAATGCTTGGTCAGGAGGAAGAATATAATATATTACATTGATGAGGATTTAATCTGGATGTAGTTATTTGGGTCAAAAGGCAAAAGGGAAGACGGCAGAACTAGAACTGATCAGTAAACCATCCTTTTCCTGCCAGAAAAAGCTGACTGACTGAAAAATATTGACTAAAATTTAAATTAAAGTTTCATTCTATATTTTAATGTCTTTTGCTGTTTGTTTGTCATGACTAGTTGCTGTAGAAGAAGGGTCACCAAACTTTAATCAAAGTGAGTTGGGATAACAGAAAATACGAGCATGGGCTGGGTTATTCACACAGTTTAGCTCAATACACTGAGTACATGAGTGCAGGCGTTGTGATGGTCATTTTCCTGAATTAATGTCAGTTGTTTTGAAGGAAAGGATTTCTATATATACCGTGAATGACATGTCACTCACTTGATGTGGAACAATTCATTGTTCGCTTGTTTTCATGACTAAATGAAGTACTTCTCTTCAGATTTGAGCTTATAAAGTTAAATTGGTCGTTCTCTGTCAATATGTGGTTCTATTTTATTGGGGGGGGGGGTCCCATCAAGGAAAGTTTGTCATAATGGTTGTAGTAGAAATCCTTTCTTTGATTAATATTTTTTTTTATTGTTCAGTACTATCGACTGATCAAAACTTGCTTGAGAGTAAGTTTTGCCAGGGCACTGGTCATGGTAATCTCCTTATTTAGTGTTCTTGGTCTTAACTTTTTATTACCTGTTGACAGGTTGTGGCCATGGCCAGCATAATGCTAGCCTCAAAGATTGAAGAGTGCCCCAAGCGAAACAGAGATGTGATCAATGTCTTTCATCACGTCAAGCAAGTGAGAAATAAAAGGTAAGAATTAGATTGTCGCATTTTCTCAAAATTTCATTATTCTTTTAATGCAATTCCTCGAGTTAAGCTCAGAATTAGTATCGGCATATGAACAGTGACACCAGTTTGCCTCTTCTATACTCCAGTGCTGATGGCGTAGACTGAAACAACCCCAGCAATCCCCATTTTTGTTGCTTTCCGAGCTAAAGAGTAAAATGAAATCACATCTCAGAGATGTTTACCGTGAATTTTTCCCTGCCTATCAATTCTCCTCACCCCTTTCACACTGTTGTACATGAAATAATGATGGAATAAGGGATTCTCGAAGTAAAAAAAAATAAAAAAATAAAGTAGGGTAACTAAAAGAAGTATATAGTTGGTAAGCTGTTCAATTGTTCTAAGCTCAAAATGCAAAATTTTTCAAGTGAAAGAAACAAAATCATTTATATTATACTTGTTCGTGTATCTTTTCTTGTCTTTTTTTCTTTGGCATTAAATTTCAACAACATATTATTCGAACACATGCTTTTAGATTCCACATAAAAAAACTGCAAAAGAGAAAAATCAAAATTTTCGGCTTAATACATCCGGACAGTTGCGTGACGATATGTTCATGTCCTTTTTTATGTTATATCAAGATGTGAAGGCTTGGCTGGGGGCAGATGTGAGTCATTTAGTCGTATTCAGGTTTTTGAGCCATGTTGAATGTGATGTACCATAGTCATTTAAGTTTTAAAGAAAAAAGAGAACCCCAATAATGTTATTTATAAAAAAAAGCTAGAATTGTGAACATATGTGTTGAAATCCTGCTCTTTAGAATTTTTTTTGCACAAAGTAATGAGCTAAATTGCTTTTATACACAATAGCCCAAGCTGATCTCACCCTTGGCTACTAGTTGTGAAAGATGGAAACTATGGAGCATCATGTGTTCAACTCGAGGTGCCACTTTACCACGAATTTTGGAAGAGTGAGAGTATAAGACTTTGGTTTATATCAGTTTTTATTCCAGATCATAGTTTATGATGTTTTTTTGTGTTTTTTTTGCCTGTCTACAATACCTGGAAATATAGGTGGCACCTCTAACGTACTATTTTCTGTCCAACTAGCGTTGTATTGAATGAGGACCCCTGTGTTAATTTAGTTTTTTTCTCTCCTTCCACCACCACAAACTGGATGTGCACAGATAATCTTCTGGCCTTGGTTTGAGAAGTGGAAAGCTGGAGATAGACACACTTAATGGTTTGTCTCCTCCGCCTCCTTGCTCAACCAGCAGGCTGGATCCATCTTCTTGGGTACAATGGTTTGTATATAAACAGATCATATTGAAAAGTTTGGGAAAGGAAGTTCACCACATTTGTCTTTCTATATGGCAGAAAGATCTGGTCATCATTTGAGAGTTTCTTGAGTTAATTATGTCTTACAATATTGAAACAGAATGTAATTTCTTTTGCATTTGTTTGAAGCCATATTTACTCTGAATACTATATAATCATCAAATTTATTTATGTTCAAAGTGATTGTGCTGCACCTTTTTCTATCTGTGAACCATGAGCCACAAGAAAGATTAATATTTTTATTTCAGGTTTATAAAAGCAAACATGAAGATTGGCTTTATGAATCTGTAGCCTTATAATTGAACAAATTTCCCTTGATGAAGTGTTATATGAAAGACTTCACTGACCACTTTATTTGTTGTATATTGGTATTAGGTTGCAATTGGTATTTCATAATTCCTTTGTCTGAATTGTGATTGGCATATACACACCAATATTACTGTCAGCCAAAGTTACGTTTTGCACAATGTTGACCTGTGTAGTCCATATTTTTGCTTAGATTTTTTACACATTTATTTAAATCAAATAAGTGTCTTAAAAGATTTGTTCTAGTTCAAGCGTTCACACATTTTATACAGTGTGATTTAAACTTCCATTTTATGCTACAGATCGTTCTAAGGGGGATGAGCTGACACCAAGCGGTGTGGACTGCTCAGTTGGACCAAGTCAGAGCACCATTCGGAGCTACTGGCCAAGCTGACGAGTGTCTCCGTTTTTTTGGGGAAAAAATGTGCTGCTGCTCTATTGAATTGAGGAAACCAAAATTTAACCTGTTTCCCTGGATCAGCTTTATGTGTGTTCATTAGGGCTATTTTAAAAAAATTTCATGAGTCCGGATCCCTCCTCTCGAGACCACATCTCTTCTCCGACTGAACCTTCAATGTATCGTCATACGGCTCAGTTTGAAATGTCATAGCACCATGACGCTTGATTCTGGGGTGAGGGTTGTTGCATTGTGTCTGAGTCTGGCTCATTCTCCAGGAAGTGGCTCATTAACATGGCGGTCTTCTCTTTTTCGAAATGTTTGGTTTAAAACTTGTAATTTTTTATTTTTAGGACTTGGAAGGAAATAATGTTATTGGTTCTGCCAGTTCATTTTTGCAATGCTAGTTTGTTGAGGAATCTTCGTGCTTAAATTTTTTTATTGCCACTACCTTTAAATTTTGTAACTTATAGGTATTTGTTGGAGAGGTTCTGGCTGAATAAGGGCTACAGGACAATTGTCCTTTATTTTCGTGCTGTTACTGGAGGGTGTTTTTGCCGGTAGTTGAAGGGGGTCACTGATGGGTTCTACCTCTTTACTTTCCCACTGTATCTCTGTCCATCTGTCTTATTTGTTCCCAGCACTAAATTACCATTATTATGTCAATGTTCTGCTGTTTACTTTAACAAATAAAGACGGTTTAGTTTGTCTGTTTGGTAGAATCACAGAAATATGTGAGTAAAAGAAATAACGCCATTATTTAAGCGTTTATTTTTATGGAAGAGTCGTGCGGTGATGCTGAAACAAGATTTGTCGCAACTATCGTTGGGAAGATAAATTTAAAAGTCGCTGAAACTGTTCACTCATCTGATAGCTTTCCTATCAGAGATCTATCGTCCTTTTCTCCGTCTTTTTTGTGTCTGTTACTCTCTTGTTACACACCTCTATAATCTCGGCACTTATATTACCTTATTGTGTTACAATTGGCGTAAAACTTTTAACTATAACTAAAGTGTGAACCCTGGTCCCCTGAGGATTAAGAACTTGTGCCCTTGTGTTCCCTTTTGTAAACTTGGGTCAATGCATCTTGTTTTAGATCTTTGTGAGCTCCAAGGATCACTGCGTTCTTATAGTATAGGATATGTGGATTTTAAGACAGATGGTGAGAGCTTCAGAAAGAAGTATGGACATTACTGCAGATTCCGGATGCTGCTGACGGGATGAGATTGTGGTCCGTGGGCTGCTGATTGGATGAGATTGTGGTGAAACTGAATTTTGATTGATTGGATGGAATGGTGGATGTCTTACTCTCCTGTCGTCGAAGGTTGGCAGTTTGTGATTTCTTGCAAAGCTGGTACTCTGAACTGTGAGGTATCCTCAGACATCATCAGGACCTGGTAAGGAGTTTTTAATCAGTTCACTTGTTCACTTATCTGTACTCCACTCCACTTTTTAAAAATTGAAAACATGGAAAACTCTTTGCGACTATTGCAAATCAGAATTTTTTTGAGGTGCAATGTGAGGCTTTAAGGAAAGACCTTTGGATAGTGCCTTCATACAGTTAGCTTCCTCAGAACGGTTTAGTGTGTGGTGTTTTTGGAAATCCCCACCCGCCCATATTGTTGCACTGTAGATTGTAAATTGGCTGATTTATCAATGTGCTCATACTGTGCTGGAACAACATAGCCTTTTCTTTCCTCATCTTTACTCTCGTCATTTACCTCTACTTTTTTGTATGTTTGTCATTCTCTTGTGAACTGCTATTTCCGGGGTGCCTTGATAGTCGAAGCAGAATTTGTGCTGTTGAGGTTAGAGAGGTGAGCAGAGTAAGCCCGATTCCCCATTTGGACTTCTGTTAATATCCACCCCTTGGTGCTCTTAGGACCTTTTATGCAGTTGCGAGTGCTGTAAATCTTTACTAAAACAAAACAATCTTGGGTTTTTTGGTTTTTAAAAAATCTGTTGGTTGTTTCACATTCTATTGAGACTGAAGAAATTTGTGCCTTTCTAATCTCTCAAAAATGTTCTTTATAACCAAGAAAGAAAAGTCACAGAAACATTGGTTATATACAGTATTTAAGTGGTCATGTTATTTTCTTTTTCACCGTCTACCTTTTTCGGTCATTCCCTCATCCAAGTAACTTTGAATCCTCTTTGCACAGGGTTCTGCTTATGGCTGCTACCAGAACCTCTCACAGAAGATTGTCGTCAGTTGTGCAAAATGGCCCCAGGTCAACCGACATCTCTCGTTTGCTGCTCGAATGGTCTCGGATGTTCGGATGTTTCGCTTTTTTTTTTCAACTTTACTGTTCGATATCTGGTATCTTGGAGGGTAGCCGAGAAAAATCTTTTGTTGCATGGCAGGAAATTGGATTTCCCGCTGCTGTCGTCAGACCGAGGGGCTCTGTGGCATTCAATTGCTGGTGATGGTAATTGGTAGCAAATGTTGAGCAGTGATTACTTTAATTGGAAATAATTGTGTGTGGGGGGGCTGATAGTGATTACACAGAGGAACTTGGCGTTAATCCCCACGATGTGTTTCCCTTCCTGATAGTCAATATAACCCTCGGCACCCTAGCAGGAGGTACTGGCTCTCTTAATTGTAGAATTATATTTTTCCACATTTGGGCTCGAAAGTGCGCATGTGATATTTACTTAAAGGTGTCATTTTTTTTACAATACAGCTGTTAGCTTCCATTTCGTTGAACTGAACCCATTTCGTTGAACTGAACCTAATTATGACCTAAAAAAAAAATCAAGCATGTTTGCTTATGGAGGCTTTGATTTAATTGCCACCAAGTAGTAACTTTCCCTTCAGGATGGAAGGTCTGTCTGCTCTCAGTTATATGAAGCTGTATCAATTTGGGGTTTAATCAAACTTTCTGCTGTGTGTTTAACTAGTTGCTGTCTTTGATCGGCTACTTACCATTCCTTGTGATATTCAGTAAGCTATTTTATTGAATGCATGTGTAATGCCTATGATAAGAGTAAATGCCATTCCATTATATGGGGTTGAGGGTTAAAGCAAGGTCTAATTGCATAAACATCAAAACAGCTGTTTGCATGGTCGATGCCAAGCAATTTTGATTCTCATGTCATTTCACCTGTTTGGGCCGATTTTCACATAGGATTTTTTTTGGGGGGGGGGGGGGGAACTTGGCGTTAGTGTGCCAGTGTCTGTCACAAACTATTACGGGAAGAGCTTTACAGTCGCAGCCTTTGGTGTCGTATGTCCTGATAAATGAACTACCGACACGGGTAAGGCAATCCCAATATGGTTTTAGTTAATTTGTGCCTTAATTCCCTACGCCGAACTGTGATCAGAGGCTCGGCTCGAGGACGGACCTATAATTCTAGCTTAGATTTTTGTTTCAATCTACATATCCATGTTAAAATAAAGGTTATAATATAACATTGACTTCCGGGTCAAGCGTTTCCCACCGAAAATCGGAAGTTTTGGTTCAGTTTTGAAGCGCGGTTTCAAAGTATGCGATTTTGTTTTATCGGGATTCCCGTATTATAGCCCAGACACCAGTCTTAGTACTTTTACACAACAAAGTGTTTCATTATTTTGCTCACTAAAGAAATGCAGGACTCTTCTTTAGAATATTGATACTACTGGACTCAAATTGCCATTGCTCTGTTATTGAGAAATCAATATTTTTCAGTGCTAGATCTAGATCTAAATTGTCAAAATATTTTTTTCTCCCCATAATCATCCTTTTTTGGTGAAGTTGCACAAAAAGTTCCACTCTGTATGTAAATAACTTCTGATTTTTCAATATTTCCCAGTTCTATTCATTTATGGTAATTTTGATGTATCATTTGCCAAGGTGCAAACATTTTTTGTTTCACAAAGATTATTTTTTTTGTTTTCAAATTTTATCTGCATCCAAGCAAAATTGTGTTGCATGATCGCCTCTTACAAGAATCAAAGTTGAAAAATACACAAACATTACAGATATATTCTACAAATCATACTGAAATTTTCAGTGTATAATATGTTGGTATTTATTTGAATTTTTGGCCCCAAAGACCTTTGAACTGCGCTCTAGTCACCATCTCATTTCGCCGTCCCGAAAAAAATTCTTCCTCCAGCTGAAAATAATAAATAGCCAGGGATGCAACTTTAGCGCTTTTTGCGGTATTTCCGGTATTTTGATCCTAATCCGCTTTTCCGTTATTGAGATCGAGATAGAATCTATAGTTTGGAAAAAAAATACATCTAATCTATTTTTCCTTAAATGTTTGTCATTTCTTTCTATGTACACCCATTGTTTTGTTTGTCATTTCCCTCTATGTACACCCTTTGCTTATGTTTGTTTGTCATCATATGTTAGCGAGACCGTGGCGCATTGATTTTCAGCTATTTAAAAAAAAGTTGAGTGGATAGCGAATGAGTTAATGCGTTGAGGTGAAAATCTCTTCCATGTCACTTCATTTTTCTCAGAAGTTTTAACAAACAGCAGAGGTAGATGGCTTTAACCACTGTAGGTCAGATTAGGATGTCCACAGGTTGAAAGGCTGCTATCTTTATGAGTAAACTGGACTCTACCCAGAACAATCGGTCCCAGTAAATAGGTACACCATACAGCGGGTGATATTAGGCTAATAGCGGTCTGGTGTACATTTTTGCTATTGCTCCGTTATTTCTGCTGACCTATCAAATATTCCGGTCTGATTTTTCGTTTAAAAACCTGTAGAAGAACAATTGTCGTGAAAGTGCACATTTATATTTCTGCTTCTTTGCCAAGTTCGTACAACTTGCTGTAAAAAATGACATAAAAAAGAAACGTGTATGCTGTGCATCGCTGCACATGTTTAGTTGCTGTGGTCGGGTTGTTATGTAATCTAAAATCTTAATCTGCTGGGGTTCTGAAGACGTGATTTATTCTTTGGACCCTACCCAGAATTTTTTTTACGGAAAGATATTTCACAACAGACCATTGTTGTGTTGTCTTTTTTCAATAAAACTAAAAAAGCAATAAAAACATTTTCAAAAGCCGTATGGGTGCGGAGCCTTGATTGAGCCGCTGTAGTGATATTATCAGTGCTCAGAGAAACACTGTACTCTCTGTGTTTGATAGCCGTGTTCCAAGCTGCAGCGCTTCCCTCCTTGGCGGGAATTTTTTTTTTTTTTAGCCTCCCCCCCCCAACACGTACACCTGTCCCCAATCACTGATGTTACTTCAGTGTGTTGCGTCCCTTTCAATTGCAGCATAGTAAGGGGGGTTGGTGGTGGATACGATAGCAGACTTGTCAACCTGTAAGCAATTGCTTATCCTAGTACGCAGAACTGCCAGCAATACGGAAATGCACGTCAAAACGATCAAATACACATCATTTTATTTTCTTGTAAGCATGATCGCCATTGCTCAAAACCAGCTGTTGAGCCCTACTCGGATCGTAAAACTTGTCCCAGGTCTCTGCCTCTCCTTGTTGAAGGCCTAGAATTTGTCTGTGTTGCCCGATTCCGCATAATCCGAGTTCACATCGTAAGTTGAGAATACGCGTGCAATTACAGATACCTCTTGTTTTTCTCCATCGAGTATTGGAATAAGAAATTAATTAGCTTTTGGTGTCGCGAAATATTTCTTTTTCAAAAGAAACAAAATAATGATTCCCCAGCCTGAAAAATAAGCAAAGTGAATTTGGAGGATTGGCAAGTCTGCGATAAGATAAGTCGAAACAGCCGTGTCATTTGCTTGGAACAGAGAGCGCTCTAGTTGTATTCAAGCTCACTATTGAACCCTTAAGGCTAAGGGCTTGCAAATGGTAAAATATCGATTACCGCCCAGCACTAATAGACAGCATTGGCACAGCTGTTCTAACGTGATTTACAGTGTCCGCAAGATATTGAATTTGAATGATTAAATTGAAACCAGAAGTGTGGGTGGTTGGCGGGGGCTCTGGTGTGGTTTGCTTCTTCTTTCCTATCAAACATCTGTCGTCCTTGTCTTTCCTCCTTTTTTTGTGTTTGTTATGCTTTTGTAACACCTCTGATCTTCCGCACTTATACGACCTCCTATTGTGTTGCAAGTGTTTGCAAGACCAGAAGTTTGGGGTTTCCTCTTTGAGAATATGGTAAGCCTAGTGTCAAGAAAGGGACACAGTTGACCAGTCGAATATAGCACGAAGTATCCTGGAAAGATATGGTGATGTGGAGGGGAGGGACTTTTTCAAAGTTTTCGTCTTTCCTTCACATGTCAATCTTGTTCTTTGAAATTGATAGATGTGAGTGTGTAATTGTGCAGTCATTTATGTCATGTCAAGCAGTGAATTACTATTTTGGACTCGAATCAAAATACGAGCAGAACTTAAGTATGAGGTTGGATCTCCCATCTCTTGCTTTCGCTGGTTGGGGAGTCAGTCAGGTCAGCTGCACTTTTGCCTCCTCAAATTCAGTCCGCTGTTTTTTAAGACTTGTATTGAAATCTATTCAACGCTTTTTGCTTTTTTATGATAGTTGTTGCTTGAAATATTGAATTGCTGTAAAAAAGGCCACTTGGTATTGGGGATTTTCATATCTTGCTTTCATTCATAGCGTGCGGTTGTATTGTCCGTCCCTTTCTGCCTTGACACCTTGGGGGAGGGGGTGGGGGGTGTGGCATGTGTACCAGCTACGTTATTTTCCTTTTACTTTGTGTTGCCCTCACTGGTATGCGATCAGTCCCGGTTGATGTCGTTATGCATTGATTTACATGATGTATACTTGTTTTCCATTCTAGTAATTCAAAATCAATGCAAGCTGTTACGTTTGCGAAATGGTTACTTCTCTCTACTACAGTGGTGTAGTATTTTCTATAGTGTCCAGTTACTGTAAACTGTATCACATCTTCCTCTGTGGCAGTGGCTGTGGGTTATAGAAGTGATCTGCCTAGTAAAAGTTTTGGAAACGGAATGGGTCCTTGTGTGTGTGTCTCTCCTCCAGGAATGTTTCTTTTGGGCTTTCCCACAAGTGCTATTGAATGTACCCACACTGCGTCTATGATGGGCTTATGTCTCACTACAGCATCAAAAGTTTTCCCTCAGACCAGACCATCAATGATTTATTTATAGAGGCACCAGCCATAAGTTTTCCCTCCTGACCCGATTGAAAGTAACCCACCCACCCACCCACCCCCAGTTGTTTCTTTTTTGCTTTTACTATGCACTAAATGTTGTGCTTGCTTCACTCTTCTCCAACACACTGGTTCAAAGATTGAATGGCAGGTGGTTGTAGGGTGGTCTGGTGGGGTTTGTGCTCCTTCTTTTCTATCAAACATCTATTGTCCTGATCTCTCCTATTTTTGTTACTCTCTTGAAATACCTCTAATCTTCTAAACTTATTAGAATTTTTGTTACAAGTGCTATAAAACTCTTAACTAAAACTAAAAGATTGAATAGTGTTCGGTAAATAACCAGTTGCATGCAATTATCTGAAGTAGAAGGAAAGTCTTTTTTTCTTTTCTTTTTTAAAATTATTATTTTTTTCCCACACATTCGCCTAGTGTTAAATTTTATTGTTTTGCTAGTCTCCTCTCAAAATTTGGATATGGGTAGTTTGACCGCTTTTCTTTATTAAAAAAAAAGGCATTGGAGGCCCCCTATCTGGCATGAAGGGGAGGAATGAATGCACTAACTGTTTATGATTGCAGATGGAGGTCCGTTGTTAATACACATGTGGTAATTGCTTTGGTGTGTCATCTATCTGCCTTTTTCTGCTTTTCTCAAATTTCTGAGCCCCGTTTTATGCTTTTGCAATGATGTGGTTTCCTGTGGCAAACAGCTCAGACTTTGACCGTTTTTGTATTATCTAGCATAGTTGGAGCTGATGTTTTCTGCCTACTTTTGGGTTTATGCCAGGATTTGATGAGTTGTAAGGGGCACGGTTTTCTAGGTCTAACTTCTCTCTCTCCCTCTGTTGTTTTGGTCTGTCCTGCATGAAATGTCGAGTGATTTATCTTCACTATTACTCAAGCCAAATCAAGAGAATGGTGGCGGGTGCTCTGGTGTGGTTTGCTCCTTTTTTCATGTAAAAAAATCTTATCATCCTTATGTCTCTTCTTCCTGTTTTGTGTATGTTATTTTATTTACTCAACACCTCTAATCTTCAGCACTTACTTATATATATGACTCAATTGTGTTGTAAGTGCTGTAAAACCATTACTAAAACAAAGGGAGAATAGTAGGGAATTCTTACCTGATTTTTGTAAGTGGTTTGAGTTGCAATGTGCTTTGAATGGTCAATATTAATGGGAGCAAAATATTGGTTTTGTTTTTCTTCCCCTTTTGTTCTACTTTAGTCCATGGCTGTTTGTCTTTTGATTAGTTCCCAAAAAAATTTTTTTCCCCGTCGGTACGAATGCCAGGAAATTTTAAAATTTTGCTTGGGTGGTGGGTGGAGGCCTACTCTTATCGATTTTAGACCACCAAGGGATCTTAAGCATGTGCATCTTGCACACAGGTCATCCGAGATTTTTCACCCTCTAAGAAGGCTAGGTGTAGATCTTGCCTACCGTAAGATCAGGGGTGTGGCTGAAAGACAGCAGTAAGAGATTCATTTTTGAATAGCTATAAAATCTCCATTGTATCCAATTTGTTTAATGTTTCCCACCGTGAGCTTTTATATGGTTGGCAAACTTTACTTACACAGTGAATTCTGGTATTTATACTGTTTCAAAGTCAGGTTGAATGTATATTTAGGGGATACCAGTTATATTTTTAATATTGCCATGGTGTTGAGAGCGTGGCAGCATTATTGTTAGCTTTGATTGTGTCCATTACAATTCTCGCTCTGAGGGTTTGCGCTGTTACGATTTGGGCCTCTTGTCACTAGTCAATTTCATACCCCTGCTGTCAAACTGTTGAATGAGGTTTTCATTTTACTTTAACCCGTTTTTTCACCATTTCCCGGAGTTTTTTTCTAGTCGCCTAAGCCTGGTGCACTATGTCTCATTATAACCCAAAAGCTTGCCTCCAACTTCTAAATGTCGTAAACAAAGGCTGAAGCCATAGTCATTACTTAAAAAAAAGCATGGTTCGGGCTTCGATCAGAAAAACAAGCAAAAACTAGCAGTAAATGAAACGAAACAGTTGTCACTAGTACCGGACGCTGTGGAACAGGGTTATTACCGCCAGACTGTCCCAGCGTCTGATGGGGTTTAGAGAGTTAAGGAGGGTAAGGGACACCAATTGACCATGAAGTGAAAGTAACATATTGTGCCCGCTTACTTTTTTCTATACAAGGAAATGGTTTTACTGTGTGCTTTTTCTGTTGTTCTCCCCCCCCCCCCTACCTCCCCAACTCAAACACACACACAAATACAAATCCATCATCTCTCCCCCCCAAAAAAAAATAATTATACGAGGTGTAGTCTAAACATTCACATTCCATTTCATTGTTATGATAGTCTTGCAAATTTCTAAGACATTCTTAGATCTAGCATTTTGTTACAAGGGAAGTGAAAAAGACATGCTACAAATATATCATGAAAGTAAAAGTTGAAGTAGTTTTATATTTAATTTGTTTCCTTATTTTAGAAATCTTGATTTCTGGACGGGAAGATGATTCAAGTAAAGCATAGGACAAAAATTATATGTTACTTTTTTTGGATCGTGGTATTGCCCAAAAAAAAGAGGGGGGGGGGGGGGAGAGAATCATGAAGCCCCTGTCCTGATTATGGTTTGAACTTGAGTCCAGAAAGAAAATGATAGAATGATAGTTTAAGTGGACCACCTAAAATGGCCACTTTTTTCCCCAACGATGGGTGAATGCCTTGGGGCAGGTTCCACTAGAAGTTCTTCGGTTTGGCTGTGTTTTCAGTTTATAGTGGGTTTCTCAACGATGATTGTCGACGGCGTAGAGTTGGTTGGGAAGAACATGCTTGTAGCAAATTTCAGTTCTTGTAAGTTTTTTCTTTTATTACCTAATTTGGTAGCTGCAATTTGACCTGTAAGCTGGAAGCTCCATGGATGGTTGGTGGGGGGTCTTGTGTGATTTGCTCCTTCTTTCCTATGTAACATCTATCGACCTTATCTCTCCTCCCTATATTTTCCAGTAACACTTAAGCTATCCCTTCGAATTTGTCAACTTGCATAATATGCTGAACAGTGGCAGAGAACGGAATAAAAAGTTGATCAGCACACTGTGCCGTGCTCTGTGCTAGTCAAGAGAAGTGGGAAACACCAATGTCAGTGACGTCATGAAAAACCACATGCCATCGCATGCCCATCATGTGTAGGTCTTGTGGGATCTGATTTCTCAGAGACAATACTATGGCCAACCAAAGGTCATGCTTCAGATGCTCATTCGCTCTCTGCGTCACTTGCTTATACACAGTGTGTAGGCCCATTGATAGGTGTGATAATCGAAAGCACAAAGTACACTGGTGGTGCTTCTCTCTGGCCTGCAATCGGCACACGTGTACACTTGTCTTTTTGTCGTATCTGAGCTAAGATAAAGTCAACCTGCTGCGGAAATTCCTTATAGCTATATGATAATATACCACCAATGCTCAAAATGGTGTATAGCATGCCCCAACAAATTTCCAACCTGCAACCGAGAAAAATAAAGTCCATTTGTTCTGCATGTGAAAGTGATGAAACGGATTTTTCCTGCTAATTTATGCAAAATTGTAGATGGCTATTGTTGTAGCATGCTGATAGTGTGTGGATTGTAGTTTTTTGAAGACGATTTTTCTCTATCCCCTTCACATTGGGGAGTGGTTCATTGAACGTATAAAATCTCTGTAAAGTTACGCTGTTAGTTGAAAAATTGCTTTGTCTTGGGGACTCTGTGCACGGGGAAAAAAATGTTTGGCCAGGCTGAAAGTTGCACTCTGGATTGCTTTTTTCAAGATTTATTTCTGATGAAGTAACTTGAAATTTTCTCCTTCGTGATATGTTTGTTTCTTGCTTTTAGCTATTGAAATGATGCAAGTGGGTAAACGTAACTGACTGTCCATTTTCTGTTTTCAGATTTAATGATTTTAGATTTTTTAGTGGTGGAAAAACATTCCTTACATGCACAAGTGGCATCATCAGTATGTATCTAGTTGCTGGAAATGTTGGTGTGAAGCCTGGAACAGACAGTACAAACTTGGCGTGACTGTGTGACAGGAACCACGTGGCCTTGTGGACGGGACTGCTGTCGTGTAGTCTTAACCTTTCCCAGCCTCTCAGATGTACATGATTGCCTGGACATGTTGTACTTTGCAACTTCATGTGTTATCAAGTACCTATTATGTCCTTTGATATGAAGGCTTCCTTTCCCTATTGTTTGGGAGCCAATAGACAAGTGTTTGCTTTGCTGCAGTTTGGTATCTTTTTCTATTATCATGTGGAAACTGGCTACAATGTATTTGCTTTAGTCAGCATCAATTTTGATTAAACAGGTGAAATTGCTGGTGAAGAAACTCTCAAATTTTGACCTTTTCTTTAAAAAACAAAAGATTATCTGAGCACATTTGTCATGGTTTGTGAAGAAGAGAAATAGTTGCATTAACAATACTTTTTTTCCTCAGCCTTGACTTTTATTTTTCCCCTCTAGCTCTAACTATATATTTGTTGGATACAACTTTTGAAAACCCCCTTTTCTTTTTCTTATTGTTGTATTTTTTTCTATCTTTTTGTAGGAATATTCACCCACTAGCTTTAGACCAACATTACATTAACCTGAAGAACCAAGTCATCAAGGCTGAGAGGAGAGTTCTCAAAGAGCTAGGATTTTGTGTCCATGTGAAGCATCCTCACAAGGTAGGGCCTGTTCTTTAAAACTTTAACGCTGTATGATTTGAATAAATTTTTGCTTGTTTGTGGTCAAGTAGAGCGGCAGGAGCGATGGGAGAATATTAGAGCTGCGCACTTTCGAGAAAAAGCTATCAAACCCGCGCATTATTTGACGATATCGATACAATTAGCTTTAGATTTCTTATAACCAAAACCAATACCATCCAACATTTATTTATGTAGCCTTTGCGCTTTACTGGATTTGGGACCAGCATACATCAATTACATTTTGTATTGAATGAATTGGCTTTTCAGATATAAAAACATATCTACAGGGTGGGGAGGATCTTTAAAATATGTTCCATTCATTTTTTGTTTTGTTGTTGTAGATTTAGATTATTTCTTATGTTCGATCATGATGGTCTTTTCATCCAGTGTGGGACAGTATTTAATTGACTAAGCTGTGTTTAGCTCGTAAGATATCTTTTAAATCAGCACACTCCTTCCCTGGAACAACAACACCCCCCTCCCCCCAATGCCTCAGCAAATGCAAGGAAATAAAAACCTATGCACTTGTGGTCAATGTATTGATTTGATGTTCTTTTCAGATCATTGTGATGTACCTGGAGGTGCTTGGTAGCACCGGGAAACGGCAGCTGGTCCAGTCCGCTTGGAACTTCATGAATGACAGCCTGCGCTCCGATGTCTTCATGCGCTTTCAGCCCGAGTCTATTGCTTGTGCTTGCATTTACCTGGCTGCACGACAGTGTCAGATTCCATTGCCCAACAGCCCCCCTTGGTTCTGGCTCTTCAGAGTGACCGAGGATGAAATCCAGCAAATATGTTTGTCCATCCTTCAGCTCTACGCACGTCCTAAGGTAAATATCCCGTCAAAAGAAAACCAAGTAATGAAGGCTTCCTCCACTTTAGCAATTTTAGAACTAGGCACAACTCATGTTGTTCTTGTTTTTTTTTTTTTTTAAATGAGCCCACTGTTGCATAGATGTTTCCATGTGGTGTCTTGTGTATCAACCCTGTTCTTGGCTTTGCCTAAGAAAGTGCCTTGTAGAAAGTAAAAATGTTTTTGGGAAAATTTGATGGTTTAGATAAATGTCAATTCTCATTATCTTTTGATGCGCAAGGAGCTAGGTCCTGTTTTATTTTTCCAATATAGGTGCCCTGACAGTTGTCTCTCGTGTTTTGCCACTGTTCTAATACACTGTTCTATACTTGGTTTTTCAGCCCAACTATGAGAGTCTGGAGAGGACGGTGGAAGAGTTGAAAAAGAAGCAGCAGGCAGCAAAGTCAAAAGCCCGAGGCATTCTGTCAGATGTGGACACCCCTAATTCTTCTTCGCGCCAAAGTGAGTGCTTTTGATTTATAAGGAGTTTGTTAAGTTAAGGCTCTGATACGGACCCTCCTCCTGTAAACCACTTTTTTACATGTTTACAAACTTCTGCATTGTTTTGATGCAAAAAAAGGACTGGTAATTTAGGAAACTATGAAGAAATAAGCCTATGGCAGATAACATGTAGGTTTATGCATTATCAGGAAAAGCAAAAAGCTTAGTATTTCATTGTTTTACAAACAGTGCATTGTTTTGACTGGTGTGAGAAACCTGTGGATTATACTCTGTTGCTTAGATATTTACTGGCTGATCTTGGCAAACAAACCACACTTTTTGAATTAAAAATAAGATATAGTTTCCATATCCCTTGGTTGAAATGTAAGATTAAAAATATCCTTGTGGTAAAACTGCATTATCCTCTTGGGACGCAGGGAGGCTTGCGCTCAAGCAACAGATGTGGCTTCTTTATTGAGTGAATTCATAATTCTTATTGATTTACTTGGTTTTCCCCTCCCAGATTCTCCAAAGGTGATCAGTCCCAATCCTACCAGCTTACTGGCCTCCATAAAGAAGGAGAAGGAAAAAGCAGATGCAGACATGGCCAAGCGGTCTGACAACAGCGAGCACGGCAGCAGCAAGTCAGGGCAGGGCAATGACCACCAAGTCCTGTCTGGCAAAAAGAGGAGTAGAGATCACAGCGACGGCAGTGATCGAAGTGGGGCCTCTGGGTAAGACCTGATTTATCCATGGGCAAGCTCTTTGTGTCTGACTGAAAGATAGTTCTGTAAAGAAATCTCAAGACAAAACATCTGTAGAAGTAATTTCCTTGAAAAAGTGTGCTTGGTTGGTGATAAAAACATAATATCCAGTGTTTTTTTCCTCGAGGTCGTTCTGGATGTTTCATTTTACGAAGGAAAAGTAAGGGGTATTGCAAATTAGGGTGCATGGTTTGCATGCAGTCTTTTGTTCTTTGTGAACTATTTACTATTGATTTGTAAGGGAGAAAATTGCTTGTTTCAAACAGGTGGACATCTTGGATAGTGTCACTATAAAGTGGTCGCTTTTAAGGCGTGGGCCTCAATATTCAGCTATTTAACGGATTTCCACTACCGCCATTTCTTCCGCTAAACCACCACTTTCTGTACATAATCAAGATTGTAAACGTTTGTTAAGAGACTCTAGCTTGAAATTATCTTCCAAACCCTCAAATTGGTATGAAATAACCTTGCTTTGTATTCTAGGGTTAAACAGTATAATAATAATGGGTCTCGCGAAAATGGTCTTATGTCGTGATCACGCGGAAAGTTCCTCCTTTTTTAAGATTCTGATTTGAGACCCATTCTCGGACAAGGGGGCTAGCCCAGATTTTAGGGGTTTCCAGAAGTGGACATTGTCTTACCTATTGGAGAAGTTCGGTTCCATTGGTGTGTATATTTGTTTGGTTATAGAGAAAACTCTACTTGTCTTTTACAGAAACTGAACAAGGGGCAAACACTTTGCTTTCGATTTTCTCAAAATAGCATTTTTCGGAATAGCCCCCTTGTGCTTAAAAGCGACCAAATATACAACAGAATTCGAAGGGGAAGTGGAAAGTAGTTCTTCGTTTAGGAAGGTGCTTGTTAGAGCAGGTTTTGTCTGACAGTTTTATAAGCAAAACTTGAAACATGGCAGCAGATTTTTGTTTGTGGATAGGAAATGGAATTTCCAGATTACATCCTGATGTAGAAAAAACAGACACAACTTGTTAGCCATATGTCCTCTATAAAAGTGGTTGTCTTTAGTTTGAGTTTATGTTTGTGTGATATCAGTAGTCATTATGTGTTGTTTAGTTTGCCCAACATGTTTCTGACATTTGTGTTGAACTCTGTTGAATTGTCCCGTTTCAGGTCATCTGGTAGTCACTTGAGCCATCGTAGCCGCAGTCCAAGGTCTGATTCTCCAAGCAGCAAGAAGCGAAAACGTTCCCCAGGCAACAGAAAACCAAAAAAGTTGGAAGCGTTTGGCAGGGAGAAGCACAAAAAGAAGTGAGTGTTGTAGGAGGCTTTGGACCGTTGTTGTGGTGTCTGTTGAGGGGGCGCAGTGCTTTAGCTCGTTATTTCTGGCAAGCTGCTCCCAGAGGCTTTGGGTCGGAACTACTGATCGGCTGACAGGGGCACTGGCAAATTCCTCAATAGGTTCATTTGTTTTGAATGAATGACCAGTGTAGTGATGTGTATGTCGCTCTCGGGTTTTGACAAGAGAAGGCTCTGGCATAGTGGGAAAACCCCCTCCAGAGATATGGAGTTACGGTTTTGCTAGTGGACAATTGAAAATTGTTTTGTTTTTCTCTATGTTCGTCAAATTTAGGAGCAAATTTTTAAATTCTTAAAGGTTTGAATTGAATGCCAGTAGCAAGAATTATTTTCATGATAAATTGAACTAAGTGTCTGTTGTTGAACAATGTTTTTTGTCTTTTTTAAACATCACCATAGCATTACTGCTTTCTGATTTTATAATACTTGGCCTCATTGAGTGTGTTGTGATGGATGGGTAACATTAGTATGTTGTGCAGAATTTTTGTGATACCGCCATCGACACAACTTAATCATTCAGAGGGCGGGCTGCTTTGATCAGGGCCAACCTGGGCGGAGAGGTAACATCTTTTCTGAGATGTGGAGACGCTCGATAAAATTCACCCGTGTCCAGGAATCAATCTGGAGTCTTTTGCATGCTGCAGCGAGGAGCCTGACAGCTACACTGGGGACGCCAGCACACTTTGTTTCTGGGGATGTGTAGATGAGTGTTTTGAATTTGTTTTGGTATTTATGGAAGGTTTTTCTTGATCTATTGACAGTGGTATGATGTATTTTTTCTCTTTGCCAGGTACAGATCACGCTCAAGGTCTCGCTCCCACTCGCATTCACCTCGCTCTCCTGTCCGATCTGCGAAGCTATCCAAGAAGTCCCGTCGAGACGAGTACAAAGATGGCCGGGACTACTACAAAGACAACGGAAGAGACTACAAAGAAAAGGACGGCTTCCGGGAGAAGGACTACAAGGACCGCGACTACTACCGGGAGAAGGACCACAAAGACAGGGGAGACTACTACAAGGACAGGGACTACAGAGACCGTAGGTCCTACACCCCAGAGAAGGACCGGCACCGCTCCAGGAAGCACCGTAGCAACGGGCACCGAGACAGCCCTATACGAGACAAGATAGATAAGCATAGACGTTAACTTGTTTTCTTGTTAGATGACGGGCATTGTGTGCAAGAGGTCTTTGTATGTTAGGATGACTCCTTACTTTGGAACTTCAGTATTCATTTCAGCTAGACTGTGTTGCCTCTCATTGGAATTTCTTTTTCTCATATGTCTGCTATTGTTTAGCAGTGAACTGGCATCAGGTTGCACTTAACTAATAGGTTCTAGTGTGTAATGTTTATGCATCCTCTATATGGACATAAGTGTTCACTTCTTGTAACATTCCGACCGGTGATGTAAAACATTGATGGAATTTTTACCAGATCTCTAGAAAACATCCTCATAAAAGTACTGCCATGTATAATGCATGTTTGAGAGTTGAAAGATGGTGGACTGTGTTGTCTGAACCAAAGGAAGTAGGGGGGGGGGGGGAATTAGACTTAGAATTAGAATTAGAATTTTTTGCTGCTAACAAAATTTTTTACAAAGCCAAGTGGAGTGGTATGTGAGTAAGAAGCTCTCGTGAGAGTAGTTACATAGCGTTGTTTTGTAAGCCATTGGAAATAACTGTGATGTAGGAAGATTTTGATAAATGTACACCATTATTTGCAATACTGACTCAGGACGGTGACAGAATGTGTACATGTTGACCAGATGGCGGAGACGTCTCGTGATGCAGAAATAGTTATGGGTGTGTTTGAAATTGAATAGTTGTACTTTCATGTGTGTGTGTGTGTATGATGATGTATGTAACCTGTGCATTTGGGGACATTAAAGACATATGACATGTATGCTGTCTTGAGAAGACTTTTCATTTTCTACTTTCATGATTTTTTTAGAACACTTTGCCATCACAAGGCTGAAATAGTAAAAACTCTTGCCATCTAAGGCAAAGGCATTTTGGGGAAAATCCAAAGAAACTGAATTGTAAACATGGCTGATCGGTGAGATGAGGCGGTAAAGTGGTAAAGAGAAAAAAATATGATTTCTTTTTTCTACAGCATGTTCCAAATTACTTTGGTCTAGTAGCATTTTTCTGAGATACGTCTGTAAAAGGCTGCCCTGGACCTTATTTCGGACTGAACATCTTTGTGTGAGCTTTTTAAAATCCCTCCTTGTCCACACTTCCACTCAGTTTTTTAACACATTACACCCTAACTCGCCCGGGATCGCCCGGGAATTCCCTTACGCGCTCCACCCTGACTGGCCCGGAACCGCCCGCGCCGACCCAGCGTCTTTAGAAACGAAAGTCTCGCCTTGACGAGACTCTGGGACCGGGATTTTGATTTGCATAGTATAGCAAAAAGTTTCTTCTTTCGTTTGATACCGAAACGAAATTTTTCGGGCTAGTAGTTTTAGTATTAGAGCTGATCGAAGTGCGATCGCGTTACCGACACTTCGAAAGTGTCTCGACTTGTTGAAAAGCGACACGATTGAGTTCGAAAACGGAAATAACGATGGATTTGAGCAAAAACGAGCATGTGACAAATCAGATGGCTCAGATTTTGATGAAAACGTTGTAGGAAGAGTTTGGGGCGATTCCGATTGATCAGACGGAGAAAATCTAGAATTTAGACCTAGGGCCCGACCGCGAGGCTGAGAGTAAGAGTGACTGGTCGGACACCCCGATTGAAATAAAGTTAGAACATTTCCAACAGTTTGCGCATACATAAAGTTATATATTTCTGAAACTACATTCAGTTTTCTTTTTAACTTTTATTTTTTCAGGATTTTTGGAATTTGTTTAGTATTTTTAAAATGTGTTTTTTAAAGGCTAGTATTCACGGGAGGTGGGTTCTTTCCCCTTGCTTAGGATTTAACAATGGACTTCCCGTCCAGGCCCTTAGGGTGTAATGTGTTAACTTGGTCTGGCAATGGCTAAGGCTGGTTTTCTTACGCTGTTGCACAAGTGAGAACATGAGCTTGTCTCTTCATAACCATAAGAAGCATGGGGGGGACTCAAAATGAATGTCAGTTTCTTATTTTTTTGCAATGTCTAGTGATGGAAGGATCTAACTACCTGTGCAATAGTGTTTCTGTTCTGGAGAGATTTCACTCTGTTTCTGTGAAGTGGTGTATAATTTAGAGAGAGAGATGTTTAAATGCTCTGACAGGTGTGAAGATGGATTTTAAACTCGGGATTGTTGATTCAAAACTTGGACTGTTGATTCTGCACTCCGATTGTTGCCTTGTGACATATAAAAGTGAATGCATGAGAAGGAATTGGTGTCTCATTTCTTATCTGTTTTGTTCTGTTAGATTGTAGAGACAGCACTTCAGGGCAGTGTGTATTGTGTGTTTACAGCAGTGTGCCTATGTTCATTTCTGACCGAATCAAAACAATCTTTTTAGTGGCCTCAAGGGAACTCGCTACTGATTTTTCCTTGTTTAAATTTTTGTGGTTTTTCGCACCATGGGTCAATAGATGGGACATAAGTTATGTAGCAAATGGATTGTTAAAAATCAACCCTCTGTATGCTTTGATATGGCACTCTCTGCAGTCATGGATCCTTTTGTTTTTAAAACATTGTAGGTGTTTCTTTTACGCCCCATGGACACAACTTAGGTCCTTTAGGAGGCAGGCTTCCAACCCTACCTGTCAGGACCAGCCCAACAGAAAGACAGTGATACTCGATAAAAATGTTCTCCCCACTTGGGAATTGACTCTGTTTCTCCTGTGTGCGGCAGCAAAGCGCCTAACTGCTACGCCACGAACGCCAGTGATTCTGGTTTAGATACTTTATAATCCTAATATTGCAAAAAGTTCAGTAGATAATCTTCTATTTTCTGTCAAAAGGGGAGCCTTAGAAATAGGAATTTTTTCTCCCCCCGTTTAGACAGGCCGACCATCACAAAACACACTCATACACATAAATCCATGGAAAGAAAATTAAATGTAAAAAGTGCATAAAAGTTCACCTGTGGAATTGTTCATGTTCAGTCCCTTCTCTTGGTAGAGACAAAAGCACAAAGTTTTACAGTACAGTGAAGGAAATCACAGGAGGAACAGTTGTATGTACTCAAGTTATAGCCCTTTTATAGTCGTCTTCTCTAGGGAACAGAGTGAACAAACAACTTATCGGCGCCTTATGTGGACTTGGGTCACGATATTCTGTGTTTTGTAGCAGAGCGACAAGGCAATCTCCGTCCACAAAAACTATTTAAGCAGAGCCTACGCTACGTCCACTTTGAACATCCAGGTGGTTGTAATGCATGTTCACTCGAGCTCCAAATCACAAGCACATTGTAAAGCGACGCATTTAGCAGCTGCCATACTGCATAGCGCCATCACTTCTTTCCTGGCCTGCCCACGGGGTATTAACTAAGCTGTTGTGGAACTTTTCCACTCCACTAATAACCTTCTCGTTGCCTGGCTGAATTGGACATTTGTGTATGCGCCTTGACAAAGGTACCAAAAGTCACCCCAGACCGTTTTGAGCTACAGGCTGGTACGGCAAAGACAAAAATAATTTTTTTGACCAAAATATGTTTCCATTAAAAAATGATAGATCCAACATTTGGCATTCAGTTGACATCATTATCATGATTGGAATTCAATGGTAAAACATAGTGGGGAAGAGGAAACGTGCTTCAAGAATAGATTTTAACACCTTCTAAAAAGTTTTCATTATCGCTTTTAAAAATACCCTAGTCTCAAAATTATTTAAAATAAAATATTTAGAAGTCAAGTCGATGAAAACCCTTTTGACTACACATTCTTAAAAAAAGGTGGATGCATTTTGGTCAAAAAAGTGATTTTTTTGTCATTATCGGTCGAGCTCAAAATGCTCTATGGCGACTTTTGGTACCTTTCTTTAGGCAACACAATTGTCATACTTTCATTCTCCAATCTGGTGGCTTCGCTGGTTTGTTCTGTTTAAAATTGCGAGTCTTCAAATCCAACCATGGTCTCGTCTACACTCTGCTCTTGATAGGGCACAAAATAGGGACCAAAAGTCTTCTTTGTTGTATAAATAACATTCCTTATTTTGATCAAAACATCAACTTTCCTCTCCACTTGTTTGTGGGTCTATTTCATATTCTCAAGGGCCCATCTTTTTAGAAACTGATTTACATTAGTCGTCTTTCAACACTTCAGATGTCATAGGATCTTTTCATTGATGCTATATGGTTTTTAAATCTCTCATAACAGAATGGTCCCTTTTTACATTTGAGCGAATCTGATATCAGTGCTACAGAGGTTCAGCTCATTTTTGTAATTTGTAGGCAGAAAAATTGTCCAAGAGCAACTTCAGTACCATATATTTTTCCTTTATTTTTGTTAAAGCATTTTGTAACTTCATTAGTGTAATTTCTGAATTCGAAGGCTGCAGATGTCTGTGTACTCCACAATTTTATTCCCATCAAAATCCAAGGTCTTGAAGAGTGTTCAGAACTGAGTTTTCTCTTTTCATGAGGTGTGAGTGTGAAAAAAATGTGGTTTAATTTTTTTGTGGAGTTTTATTTGCAAATGAATTGTAAGCAGTGAAAATCAACTTGTCCCTTGAAATATTACTAGTTCGAAGTGGAAGGTCCTCAGGGTCCTGGCTTTTTTTGTGGCAGAGGCACCAGCTCATTTCCAGTGCTTTTTTCTCAGTGGAAAGTTTCGGGGTCTTTCTCTTCTACTAACTCTCTCATAACATGTTTTATCTTCGGTCCTTCCGTACATGAACTATGCGTTGCTAGTGCAGTAAAACTCTCTCTAAAACAAGACTCTGCTACCGTAATGTCTGAAAAGTGTGCCTTACCTTAATTCCGTGGCTTTTCTCACCATTGTCCATTATTATAACAATGCTGTTCACATTCTTCACCTGTTTTTCATGACTTGTCTCACTTTCACCTGCTGGAGCACTTGTTTTCGCTATTGGCCAAGTTGACATTAATCATAATGTAGACCAAAGCGTTGCATTCTCTAGTGTCTGGAGTGTAGTGCCCGAGTTCTTCCTCCTTGTTTGATTCCAGCTAGGGAAAATTATTTAAAGTATTTCAGACTGTCAGTTGAGACACTATGGTATGTCCCACTCAACCCGATTTGGTCCCGTTAGGCAGGGTTGAAGTAGCTCACCTCCTAAATAGGGTTGATGGAGGTGTAAAATGTTCCTTTGCATGATCAGCCATGTTTTAATACCCTTCTGTACTTAATATCAATGTTGTGCAGTCAATAGAAATTTTACTACAGCTTTCTGTTGTGCTGTCAGAGCAGCATAATTTTCATGTAAATGTTGAGGAAAATAGGAAAGGTAGTATTTTGTTTTTTAGTTTTAGTAGAGTTTTTAACGGCGCTCACAACTGAACTACGCTATTGATTGTATGTTATCATGGAGAAGAAAGATACTGTTTATTCTTGAATTTTCTGATGTGAAATTTTGAACAATGCAAGTCACTATTAATTCTCTCGGATACTGGAAACCATTAATTCATGTCCCATAAGGCAGATGGCAGCATTGATGACAGTGTTGTGTGACGTAAGTTACAATGGGCAGACATTTGAGCATCAAATTTGGTACATGATACTTCTGCATCAGATGGGTTGTAATGTAAAGAGGGTGGGATCTACTGTAATCAAACATAGCTTACTTCGATTATAATGGATGTCAGTTGAGACACTATGAAAAGACCATATATGAAAACACATAAATTCAAGTAGTATAAATTTGTTACTGGCAATGCCATGTTTGAAATATGACAAGGGTGGGGGTAGGGTTTTTAAATTCAAGTAGTATAAATTTGTTACTGGCAATGCCATGTTTGAAATATGACAAGGGTGAGGGTAGGGAAAACCCTCGTCTCCTCTCTCACTCTCAGCTGCTGCTGAAGCTAGAGTTTAGAAAAAAAAGGGAAGAAAATCAATGAAATTTAAATCTGCCAGAGTCGTAGTAGGCTGCTCTGTTTGCTTTTTGAGTTATGCCTACAGTTTTGTTTCGACCTTCATGGTGCGGTGCTTTTTTAAAAGAGTTTTCCTGTTAGTGTTAGGTGTTTTGATTTTTCGTGTTCAGTAGCAACTTGAGATGAAGAAGTCGTAAGTCCAGGTCGGGTTTCAGCTGTAAGCCCCCATCCCGCCAGATGCTATTGGTTTAACATGGTGTGCATTTATGAATTTTTTATTGTAAGGAAGAATTATAGTCTGTACTGGTGTGCAAGAAATGTGAGGTGTTTGGCAGCATGAGACTGAAATGTTTACTTATTAACTATGTCCAATGAAATACAAAACGTGTAAATATATATATATATATATGCGAAATAATAAAATGTTAAAAATAACTTACTTGTGTTTGGTAATTTTTGTTTTTTAATGAATGATTGTGGGGTTTAAAAAAAAATTTTTTTTTTTTAGTGAATGCAAATTTCGACTCTGTGTGAGGCTGCCTTTGGTTCTCTTTCTTGTCTGATGTGCCTTTTCCCCAGCACTAAATCAAGTACAGTTTCCCTCTTTCACACATCACTCTTGCAACATCCTTTATCTCTCTTGCACACATCACTCTAGCAACATTCTCTCCTCCTCTCTCTCCCACACAACTTAAGCAACATTCTCTCTTTTTCTCAAGCCCTGGTTACACGCAACGATAAATAGTATCAGATTCGTCGTATGAGAGAACTGTCCGTTTTATCGAACTGTGTTGTCTGTTTACATGTTCCAATCTATCGTCCAGTTTTCTATCGATTGAGGAGATTCCTCGTCATAAAGCCACCATGTCTCTTTGCGACGACAGCAATTTGCCTGCTCTCTATGTGAAGGTTTCGAGCACTGGACCTAATGAATGAAAAGCGAACACTACCTCTAGATCACAGAAGGCCCCCCTTTCCCCTGTACATTTGGATAGAGCAGAACAGTGTCTTTAGAAAAGGATGGCCATACTGTAGGCCTACCGTGTTGTGTGTAGAATCGGTAGCTTTGACTTGACTGCAGATGTGCAATGGACCGAGTGACCTTGATGCACAGCTTCACAATATTGACGATCAACTAAATAATAAAACTGCTAAAATATAAATAATAACGCTCCAAATCAGGTTCATCGAGAGCAACTTTGCTTATTTTGAGACGCTGATTCCGAATATGAAATCAGTTTTTACGTACGGTAATTATTTTTAAAATGTCCTGAGTTTAATCCTGTGCGGCGGCAAATTTCAAAGTGAATGTACGTCACAGTGCGTCTCCCTCAAATCTGAACGTGATCACACGGAAAATATGAAGCAGCTCTTGATTTCTCGACCGAGTCTCATAACCATAGTTCAATCGTCCAAATTTCGTACATTTTTATGGTTATACCTAACGATTTATCGTATGATCGCTAGATCGTCCAGTTTTTGTACAATTTATCTTTATGTGTAACTGAGCCTTCACATACACACTTCACTCAAGCAACATCCTCTCTTTCACTTGGCAACACCACGTTGACATCCTCTCTTTCTGTGGGTGGTTGGCGGGTGCTCTGGTGTGGTTTGCTTCTTCTTTCCTATCAAACATCTATCGTCCTTATCTCCCCTCCTTTTTTATGTTTGTTACCGTCTTGTAACACCTCTAATCTTCTGGCTCTCATATGACCTTATGCACTTGCGAACGCCGTAAAATCTCTACTAAAACAAACAAAAACCTCTCTTTCTCTCCCACACCACACTAATAACATCACTAATATCACACTCACACTTGGCAATATCCTTTGTACCCAAATATAGCCAAATATATTTTGCAGAAGTGCCAATGTTTGAGTTTGAGTAAAGAGAAGCACATCCACAAGATGGTCATTTAGTGCTGGGAAAAAGTAAGAAAAGTCTGAACCAACAAGGGAAAGTAAAGAAGGAGGACCTGCTAGTGGCGCCCTCCAACCACCGGCATGATCATCACTGATTGTAAACGGAGGATTACAAATACAGTAATGGTTGCAGTGAATGAATATTGGGGCGAAGAGTATTTTGTAAGAGGAAGAAAGCCAATTTTTAAAACAACATGCTTCGCCGTATGGGAATGGAAAAATGTGGGGAAAAGTTGGGGTAAAGGGACCCGAATTACATCAGAGCTGCAGATGATAGATCAAACAATGGCATGCCAAAGACATATATATAAAAAGAAAAAGACTTAATAAGACCATAACATTAAACAAAACATAATCATTTTTATTAGAAAATAGAATGGAAGTGGTTTGGTGTAGTACACAGGGCAAAAAGATTTGTTTTTTTCTCCCATCAACATATCATGACACCACAGAGACAATATACAGTCAATAGAAAGCCCCTTTCATAATACAGAGTAAGAAGTGCAAAATATGTCTGACACGCACACAAAGAATTGTTATGAATATAATATATCATTACGTGACAACAGGTCGGGTTCAGAGAGAATTGTCAAATCTCTGAACGTGGTCGAAATCTTTTGGTACAGAGCAGTGGTCTCCAGCTATTAGCACGCCCTGCGGGTGACGAGAAAAGTGTGCTCTAAGGCGAATGAGCTATTAATTAAGCGAATTTTGAACCAGAGAAATTTAGAGTAGCAAGTATTGTTGAATTTCATGGATGCGAACTACCTCGCAAGCGATCTCCTGTGGTGGATTATGTTATTGGGCTGAGCTCGCTCCAAGGTGTGAAATTTTTCCATGCGGAGCGACTGCAGACACTGACCATCAAGTCACAATTATGGCACCGTCCTCTCACACTGTCCAACTGCCATGAGTGGCTGATCACTGGCTTTCTTCCTTGCAATTCTGTCTCACATTTTGCCCCTACCTCTTTTCCTCCCTGACAAAGCTGTAATTTCAAGTGATAAAGGACTGGTAGCATTTGTTCTGTTCCCAAAAGTCACAAGTGAAGTGCGTATTTTTTTACACTGGCACAGGAATGATCGGGCTCTAAGACGGAGTTGTTGACTTGGAACGAGCATTTATATGTGATAATCAAGCAGGGAAAATTTGGATCAGCACTGCCATCTTGCTTTAAGGTAGATTAGACTTTCATCCAGCTTGCTACTAGCCGGAGACCGCTGTATTTGGACAATGATGAGTGCCTGTCACAGCACTGGAAGACCGATCAAGCTTATCACAAACGTCAGAAAAAAACACAAAGTGACAAACAAAAACTTGAAGATAAATTCTTGTTCTATTTACGGATAAAACTTCATGATTGAAAAGAAAATGACTGAAAATGCTTAACATCCTAAATCGGCCGGCACAATTTAGACCATTTTCATTTTGAAGGCAGAGGCAAAATTTTAGTTTCCATATTGCAAGAAAGCAGAAGTACCTTCAGAAACCAACAATTCTTTGACCCAGCGACGTCGACAACGTTACGGTATGGTAAAAACTTCACAACCCATCTTCCCAATTCTGGAACAACTCTTCATGTAAGGTCATCCATCTTGAAGCTGAGTTTGGCTCAACATTTGGACCTGGCAAATACCCTGTCTGTATCCTGTCCTGACTCTTTTGTAAGCACAGTGGAGTCCGCTTAAACTACGGGAGAGTGGATTTTCTTTGGTTTAGTCCGGTTTTTGGTTTAGATAGATTGCTCCAAAAGCGAAGATTTAAAAAACCCCAAAAAACAGGGATTCTATCTTCTTTCAGTATACCACTGTTTTTCAGTATAGTCGTGTTCATTTAAACGGACTCCATCGTAATTCATCTGGTGGAGGGTGCGCGCGCGCGCGTGTGTATGTGTGTGTGTGTGAATGTGCGGAAGCTAATTTGACAAGAAGAGAAAAACTATGATGATAATCTATCTAGAGACTTTCCTGCTCACAACAGTGCCCTCACAGAAGTAGTACTTGTAGGACAGTGGTACGCTTGACAGGCAACACCATACAGTGAGAACATCAGCCACAAGAAATGACAGTATCAACTTTGTTGTTGCTCGAAAAATAGCTTAAGATTACGTAAAAACTCCTTTATCCAATGAATTGTGAAAGATGACATGTTAAGTATTGAATGTGGCATGAGTCGATGCACATAAAACATAAAAATTCAGAGAAAATTGTGTTTGAAAATGATGACATAATTCAAATTTGAGGGACCCTCAATCACTAAAAACACAATAATTACTAATTACCTGACAATATGAACATTACGGGCCTAAGCTTAAATTTGCAGCACTATAAAAAAACCCAAAAAACTGTACATCATGATGACAAAACACTAATATTCCAAAACTTTATTGTTTCAATCATTTCAAACATATAAAAGCCGCCCCCCCCCCAACAAGCAAAACCAACCTCCCCCAAAAAACCTTCAGAAAACAAACAAAAACCTCAACAAAACAAATCAACAAACAAACAAAACCAATCCAACTTCACACGCAATTCCTTTATCTCCAAATGTCTTCACACTCACACAAATCTTGTGCAGTTGAGGATTTGAGAAAGAAGAAAAAAAAAAGCAAAGTGAGACAAAACCATTAACTCTGACTTCAGTAACTTTAATATCAGCCTTGAAAATGAAACAGTGGATTTACTGAAAATTCAGCTGGAGAACCATTTCCTGGAACTTGAATATCAACTCAACACTATAATAAAGTCCGAACTCTAGAATATTTACAAAAGAAAAGTCACAATTGCAAAAAAATAAAAATCTCACACAGAACAAAAAGCCCTGGTTACAAATTATCAAAGGGACTACATTTCTGACAGTAGTATAACAAAAATGAAAAACAGAAAACTTACAAAGAGTGTACAGGCAGGCATGTTTACGTACAAATGTAAATATATGCTGAAACTAGGGACTTACTAATGTATGCTGAAACCTGAACAGTGAAATGGGGTTCAGTTTCTATACCTGTCCTGTAACTTAATGAAATGTAAAATAAAATGTAGAGATCGTAGGAGCTGTCTATTTTGTGCATCCTCCTCCTATCTCACTCAGCTGCAAGAACTTGAGAGCAGACATTAAATCCACCTGTCTCTCTTTCTCAACTTATGAGCAACAATGTTGTGTATAATCTATAAAAAAAAAAAAAAAGAAAGTATAATGCTAATAATGAAAAATTCACTCCTATAAAGCCCACTCCTTGGTGGCTATTGGCGCTCCACAATAAAGAGAGCCTCAAATCTACATTTTTAGATAAATTCAAGAAAAAACAGATATGACTCCCCCCCCTTCCCCCTGATAAAAAAGTTAAAGAAAGAAACAAAGAAAGTATAAGAAAGTACACGTACAGCCTAGTTTACAAGCTTAATTTTTTTTCAAAGCTAAGCAAAGAATGATAGATAGGAGATGAAATGTTTGAACAACATGCGAAAATCTGGATTGAGAATATGCCGATAAATGACGCAAATCCTGAAGTGCATGACCAAAAAAAAAAATACAAGCTGCTTGATACGTATATCCTTGGCCTGTCCCAGTTCATGACTTAACCAACACTGGAATGTGCAAAGTTGAAAGAAAAAAAATTCTTAACAGCCTCCCTCCTAGAGACAACCTTTGAGGAAAGAACGCTCAGATCGGGACATTTGCACATTGTTAAAAACCCCCCCAAAAAAACCCCACACAAAAGACTGTAGGTGCTGTTAGATTTAGCATTGCTGTATTGTCATGGATTGAGGAAGGGGGAGGGGGGGAGTGGGAGGGGGAACTAATTATACTTTATTTATACAGGAGGGAAAATGAAATTTGCTTAAACATCACCTACCTTGCATCCACCAAATACCCTTGCCTGCAGTCTATTTTCCTCCCGAAAAACAGTCAGAGCATGTAACACTAGTCATTGACCTCCTAGCCCCTCTGTGACACCCTTAATACACTAACTTTAACAACAGCTGTTCTTCTGTGTCTAAGTAGTCCTTACATGAGACCCCCACAACCACTAACTTTGACAGTAGATGTTTCTCTGTGCTTAGAAAATCATGTCACACCATGGCCATTTATTTTCTAAAATGTCACGAGCCAAAGAAAGCTAGACCACCCTAAATTAGGCTTCTAGTAAGTTCTAAAAAGTAAGAGCTCAAATTGGCACAAAAAAGTGAGGCTAAGATGTTCCTGTATCTAGTTTTCTGATTTAACCTTCAATCACATAAATTAGCTTTATCTCTGAAATATTTTCCAATGATCAACTTGTCACACGAGAAATAAAAACGCACCACACTAACCGTTAGCGGTATGTTTATTCATATTCCAGCAAAAGAACATTACAGCACAACAATGTTTTCTTGGAATTCATCTTCAATGTCATTGTTAATGTTCTACGCCCCTATCCACATCACTGACACTGTTTATGAAACGACCCTGCTTGTCACAGGCAAACCAGGAGGGGTGGGAGATACAGTGTCCCTGCAGACAGACAGGGATACTAAGGTAAAACAGATTTAATTCCAATCTGACCATGTCAGTCATCATTACAGGGTCTTGTTGAAATTGATTCGATATTTTGACTGTAACAGTCATATGGCCTGGCAAGCAATGAATATATGTATATCAGGGTAATCAATATATATAACAGTACTTTCACTCTCAGCAAATGGCACCTAAATTAACAAAAAGAATATTTTTTTTTTTTACAGCTGGCAAAAGCAACATGATGAGTCCTCCCACCAATTACACAAAAAAAAAAAAAGAAAAAAAAAGAAAATGGGAGATTTTTTCTCTGAATCTGTTCCAACAAAATAACGTAAGCATGCAGAAGCTCTTACAAAATGTCTTGCCATCTAAACTAGATTTATATAAGTGCAATTTCGATCTATGTGCAAAAAAGACAAAAACAAAAAGAAACTTTCAATGGCGGAAGAGCGGCAACAGCAGCAGACTTAAAAAAAGGAAAAGAACTAATCTACAGCCACTCCTATTTGAGCGACATTATTTTTTAATTTTTTGGAATAAACTTCTCATTTTCAATGTCTTCATTATATTAGCAAACATACAAATATGAATAAGATTTCTATTATAATAATCACAATTGAATGTATAAATATTTCAAACTATCAACAACAATCTCATGAGCTTCAACCTTCATTGATATGTTCATGTTGCAACAAAGCACAAAGTCAATAAAGTACAATACTAACAGAAGAACCAATGTCCTTAAACAAATATCAACAATAATTTTCTCTTTGAACAAGGAATTTAAAAAAACCTTCACAATTCCAAAAAAGTGTTCTGAGAACCTCAACGAAATCCGAGGCATTATTGGTCAAAAATGTTCATCCTCACCCGACACTCCCCCATGACAAAAACGCAACAAACTACCTTTTCATTCGTCAACATCCACAAACAGACAGCTATTCCAAAAAATCCCCACAAAAACGCATTATCAGAAAATATATTTGTTGAGTCATGAAATTATCAGTGGCTTACAGGAACAACAGCTGTGCGAGAAAAGACTTGAAAGTTTGAAGGGAAGACAGTCACAAAAGAATGTCCTTGCAAAATACGACACAACAGAAAATGTCAACAAACGCAACAGCTGTTTCCTGCAGTGACAAAAAGACATCATGTACCGCACATCCACAGATGCTCAAAGACACAAAAAGGGATGCATAAATAGATATATATAAAGTGTTCTCTAGATAGTAGAAAACTTACCATCTATTCACAAGCCGCAAATAACATACACACGTAAAAAGCAAACAGCTACATCTTACTTACATTTCTAAGCCACAGCCCCAGCCCCTCCTCCCACAATAAAAAAGTATATTTTTGACAAACTTTATCACTAATAGAGTCATAGACATAAGTAAAACCCCCTGGTAAACCTAGTATCTGACCCAATGCCTCTGATGCTGCTGATTTTGTTGAGTCAGCAGAACGATAGTCACAAAAACAGTACAGAAGTAGTACCAAATTTTTGAAAGATTAATCAGTTTCATGAACAAAGTATCATGTCTTCAACTGCATCCAGACCCTCAAAAACTTTCGGAACATATTCAGACATTTTCGGACTTCAATTAAAAGAATGACTCGATAGACTTCACAAGGCTACTCGACGGAATTTCAATAAACTTATGCTCCCAGGGCTGCCCATCCATCGACATATGTTTTGGCAATTAAAAAAAAAAAAAAAGAAATCTGGCTTAAAAATTATTAACATAACCATGGATAGCCCTCACTCAGACAATATGAAGTGTATTAAATCAAAACCATACTTGAAGAAGAGGAGGAGGAGGGTGTTGTTAATATTATTTCTTGTTTGTTTGTTTAGTATAGGGTTTTACGGCGCTCGCAACTGCATAAGGTCATATGAGCGCGCGGGACACACCTAATACTTTTTCGTTGGTAGGAAATTTTGAATTTTGCCCGGGTGGCGGCCGAAGCCTACTCTTATCGATTTTAGACCACCAAGGGATCTTTAACGTGCGCAACTTGCACACGGGCCCTCCGAGATTTTTCGCCCTTGTCCGAGAAGGCTAGGTGTAGATCTTTCCTACCAGAAGATCAGGGGTGTGGCAGAAAGACAGCAGTTAGGAGGAGCCAAGGAGTAGCAGTAGAAAGGCTGCAGAAAGAGTCAGGAGCCCAGAGGAGGGGGCAAAGGAGGTGAGGGGGTGGGGGCAGAAAGTGGAAATGAAAGCAGACAACAGAACATTGTTAGAGATCAGGAAAGGATGTGAAAGGAGACAATTTTAGAGAAGAAAATTTTTTGGTCGCTCGCTACCCGGAATCGAACCCGGGACCTTTGAATGAGAGACCAACACCTTAACCTCTAGGCCACGAGAGCCCCCAACATTATTTCTGGCGCAGAAGCAATGGCCTTGAGGAAAGGGAGGATAAGGTTCAAGCTAAAGGCTGTCGGCTCAACTCTTTTAACTTACTGGCAGCGCCTAGTGGTTTAACTTTTAAGATATTTTTGTAAAACCAGAAAAAAATACTATAACAACTTCAATCGCCAAAATATTTCACACACACTTTGCTTAGTCATTACACAGTCTATTACCCTTTCAGAAATTAAAAATATTTGATGATCTGTGAGATATTGCCACTTGAAAAAAGGTCACCAACACGCACTAAAAAGTAGCTCGGAGGAAAGACCGAGACTTGTTCTCATTTCCCACTTTGTTACCATGTGCCAAATCATTTTCAATTGTACGTCAAGAAAGCAACCTTTGCTCTTGTAATAGTCTGTTTCTTATAACGAAATGGTCAGAGGGCATTTATAAAGTATAGTCTGTTCTAATTGAATGTGTGTTTACGTAACTAAGCAGTAGAAATTTCCATCCCGATACTGTCGGGTTTGAGCCCAACGCAGAAGTGCACAACCCGACCATCTCAGGCTCTGGGCTGAGCGAGTTAATAATAAAGCAAATTGACAGGAAGTGTCACAAGCCTTTGATCCCGATCGTACAACAATACACACCACGCTGCCTGCCGAGGCTGATTCTACCTTAACAACGATCCGTTCTTTTAAAAAAAATTCTCCCATTGGCCTAGCCCTTTGTAGCTCATACAAACCACCAGAATTTTTTAACGCTTTGTCAAACTAATGTTTATGCCTTACTCCTGGCTCTGGTGGTGCAGCTCACACTTTTCTATGGCTAAAGTGGCACGGAGCAACCACAACGGCTTGGTGCACAGAGGGTGTTACACCGAGATGGCTGCAAGTGACACAGTGACAAAGACTGTCCGACTCTGACTGCTTGCTTTAAAAAAATAATCTTTTTTTAATATTAATAATATGCTGGGAGGATGGGGATTGGTTGGGGCAGCTCAATGGCAAGTTAATTTGTTAAAATCAGAATCAAGGGAGTAAAAGATCATATCACAATTTTGGTCGAAATGGAGTAATCAATATGGGTAGTGAGATTTTAAGCCGCTCTTTTGCCTCTGTAAATATCTAAGCCGTAGTTTAATTCGGTATCGAGATATCAATGTTTCTTTTTTACTATGTTATAGAGATTTCAAAATTGTCAAGATTTCAAATTCGTTTTTCTTGAAACTATGAAAAGTGGATATAGTCACTTTTTGCGCTCAGCCGTCAAAATTGCATAAAATTGAAAATTTTAAAAATGATTTCAACATATTCGTACTGATAGGCGGCACCCCCCACGCACCCATTGTCACCAGACTTTTGCAGAGTGACTTTTCAAACATTCTTACCAATATCAACCAAATACGTCCTTGCTACAGTGTGTTGCGCTATTCTGTCACCCAGACAATGGCTCGCCATCCAGTGTCCTCGTGGCAAAGTCTTAATAAAACTCAACTTCCAGATTCCCCCTTGAAGACTAAAACCAGGATTCCCTGTATTAGTCTTGCGAGATACTATTTTAATTTTAGGTATCGGCCTGCCTCCTCCAACATATCATTTGAGTAAAAGGAGTTCCGGAAATGTCAAGAACTGCAAAAGTATATACGATGCGACGAGCAGAAGCCAGAAACACATGCCATCAAAAAATTGGAATGAATATTAAAATTTATTACATTCACAGCTAAGAAATATCAAAAGGACACACTCCTCCCCAACATTCCTCCGTCTCACTTTGCCATTATAATAAATATTTTGACAATAAACGTCTGGTTCAAATATATAAACAGCCATCTTTCTACAGATAATATTTCTAGTGCAGGGGTTACCAAACAGCAGCCTACGGGCCAGATCCCGGCGGTGAGGCCAGTCCTCTGGTCCGCTGCCATGTCACTATGTTGAAAAAAACCCAACAAAACTTGGAAGAAACCCGTTTGTTCACGACTTAAGTCACTGAAAAAATTTAATATAATTTCATTAAACTCTACTGTGGTAACGAAACATCATACTTTTCATAAATTTCATGAATTTTCAAATGTGTATCAATCACTCTTACTCCACTTAAATGTGACATATCTTTTGTTTAACGCATTTCCTTGGGCAAACAGTTGTGCCATCACATTTTGGAAAAACTTGCGAGTTTGAGGAAACATTTGCATAAATGAAGTGATAGAATCTTGAAAGCGAAATGCCAGTTTGATAAATTTCATTTACTTTTTTTCTGCTTTGTTTGAGAGATTCAGATATATGTACAATAGAATTCATAGAACCATCTTAATTACAATATTACTTTATTAAATTATTTTTTCATTAATATGCAGTATTAGGTTTGGCTGTCAATAATTTTTTGGGTGTATTTCATACATTGATAAAACAGTTAATTATAAGCATTGCATCTATTTCTTAAATATACATTCAGCGTATTGTATTGAACAAAACAGTTATCTAGCCCATGCTCGGCATTCTCTCCGTTATTCAGCCCACTTTTAAAAGAAAAAGTTTGGCGACCCCTGCTCTAGCGGAGTTATCTAGATCACTTATAGCTTTTGATACTCACCCACTAATCCTGAGCAATATTTTAAGAACGGCTCATTCTCACTTCATTGCAAGAAGCCTTCACACGTGTATCTTTCTTCAAAACAAAATAAGACATGCGGGCGTTCAAGCGTTACAATTTCAGGCACATTCATCCTTACATCATTTTGAAAAGACAGTGTTTTACGTAATGACAATGCTAAGAGAAAAAATGAATTAGTGTTATTCAGTTTAAAAAAATGTACACAAGCCTTTTGGACATCCTGTTGCTGTTTAGACAGAGAAAGATCTTCATATAACGAGGATATAAATGCACACCACACCAAAAAAACCCCCCAACAAACAAACAAAAAAAACCCCAGTCTGTCTCCTCAAGGCTAAAAGCATGGAAAAGAAAGTCTTCACAGGGTCTGCACGACTCATTCTCGCCCATAAATCACTCGAAATATGTTAAACATTCATTGCTCCTTGTGCTTGGTGCAACACACTCACCACTACAAAAGTATATACCTGTCATGACGCGGTGGAATAAGGCGCTCGTCAATTTCTGGGTGTGTGGAGTTATTGGTATCGTCTAAACGCTGAATTATTCGTCTCGGTTCCAATGAAATAAATATCCATTTACCTTAAAAAAACCTCAAGATATTTGCGATTGAAGGAAGTGAGGTCACCTGGTTTTAGTGGTGAAATTAACGAGAAAATGGCCGCCAAAGTTTGGCAACTCCAATAGCTAAAGAGTCTTTCAAAACTGAAAAATGATATATTTTGTGCCTTTAATCAATGTTTTTCTGTAAAATTCACATGGAAATGTGCTTTAACATGGATATAAAAGAGGTTAAGCCAAAAACAGAAATTCGATAAAAATTTCCAAACTGGAGGAAAAATGCCTGCTTCACCGATTTCGTTATCTTGACGAACGCCTGATTTCACCACGCTGCCTCACATATCTGTGTTTCTCATTTTCAAAACTGGACACAGCCGCAAAGGGAACTCCCAACAAAATCTCCGCACTGGAATCACCATTACAAAGAATGCCTCAAAAGTCTATCCTTTAACTGAATGAAGATCACCAAAAAGAACCCCCCCCCCAAAATCTCTTGAGAGACAATCCTTTTACTTACATAAAGCAGATACAAGCCCTGAGAGCCGCATCCATGGGGCTTTCAAGAAAGATGTACACCATTTGAAAAGCCCTGAACTTACTGTATTTTGGGCTGTTCTTGTGTGCAACTTGAACTCACAATTTTCATGATTTTTACAGGAATTTGCGAAATGCTAAAAGGGGCGCTTCTGCATTGAAACCTGGGACACATTCATGAATTCAAAACATTTGCAAATAACAAAATGGGCAAAACGTGAAAAAAAACCCCTGGTGTACAGTAAATTTCTGGCACTTCACACACATTCTATGTCAGAACCCCGAATCTCAATCCATGCATTAAAGTCAGGACACACATATGCACGCACCACACAATTTCAATCTAGATTTTATATCCTCAAACTAGACTAAGGACACACACACACACACAATCTCACACAAATATACTACGTGAACACGCACAGCATCAAAGAGCTGGAATTTCATTTCTTGTACCATTTAACACAGGAGACACACACACATGCCACACGCACACATGCCAGTCGTCATCAGATCTCCCGGGGAACAAGCTCCTTCCCAAGGCGCTCCACTCCGCTGTTGGATCAGCACGTTACAGCTCCTTCTTCACTCTAGAAAATGCAAAGAGAAACAAGAAGAGTTCAGCAATAAATGCCACGGCATAAGAAAGCTATTCAAAGGTGGAAAAAATGGCAAAAACATGGCTGCCATATATTAAGGCCGGTAACACGACCTGTTCAGCAAAAGAAAGTGAACTGCAACGAGACGTGCTGACAAAAATATGTTACTTCTCGGATTTTAGCCCCATGGAAACAGATCTGTCAAGATGATAGGGGGACTTTGTACAATTTATTAAGTATAAAATAATAAAAGACATGTTAAACTTGAAGAAACTGTCATAAATTACAAATCTACAAATTTGACCCAGGTGTCAATTTTTGGCCGATATCTCCATTTCTGGATTGCGAGAAGTACCTCATTTTGTCAGCACGCCCCACAGTTGTATTTTGACTACCTAGTGAAGACTCCCCCATGTGTCAGTTTGAAAAGTGACGCATGACAAGAGTCTGACACTTAGTTTTAGTAGAGGTTTTACGCAACTGCATAAGGTCATATGAGCGCCAAAGGGTGAATGTCAATAGAGAAGTCCTTACAGGGAATGAGACTCTCTCTGCTCACCTCTCTAGCTTCAACAGCACAAAGTCTGCTTCGACTATCAAGGCACCCCGGAAATAGCGGGTCACAAGAGTGTGACAAACATATAAAAGAAGTAGAGGTAAAATGACGACAGTAAGGATTAGGAAAGAAAAAGCAGCAGTCCCCTGTTGCAGTTCAGGCACAGTTATGAGCATGATATTGATGAACCAGCCCATTTACAATTACAATTCTACTGTGCATAAGAACTCGGGAAGTTAATGTCCCCATGCCAGTAGCACCGCCCCTGGGGGCAAGTTTTACATTGAGAAGTCGATTTGTAAACAAATTTCTCACGTTGCAGGCAATCTGCACATTATGAAAAATAGAACCACACATTTCTGACGCATCTAAAATAAATCAGAAAAATGGAAATTGTTATACAGAGTGGAAGCTTCACAGAAAGTATGACTCCTGACTCAAGCTGAAAATACAACATATGTATCTTCAAGAGGTAAGAATTCTTACTGCACTCCTTTTCTTCATGTCTGATGATTCTGTGGCTCTATACACAGAGGTATGACATTACTCTAGCTTCTCTTGTAAAACTTCAGGGTTATTGTTACAAAGACTCCGAAAAAATGGCAAACAAGTAGTATTTATTATGACTGACAGGCGGCTGTTATTAGGGCACATTCGACAACCTGTCGCACCTTTAAACTAAATTCCATATTTTCAAAGCTTGCAATGATGGAAGTATAAGTCACAGAAGAAGAAGAAGAAGAAGAAGAAGAAGAAGAAGAAGAAGAAGAAGAAGAAGAAAAAAAAGAAGAACAAGAACAACAAAAACAACACAAAGAAAACTGACCAGAGTCCTCACCAGCTGCACTCACACACCTACGAAGTACGCTACTCACTTGGCTTTCTCCACGTGCACGCCGTTGGTCTGCGACTGGGCGGGAATAAGAGACCTGAGGACCGGGGCCAGCACCATCACCAGAGCCGGCACGACAAATCCTGCGTGGTACACTGAGTGGTAGATCTGGATTTCAAGAGAGGGGAAAAGAAAGAAAAAAAAAAAAGAAGATAAATTATAACAAACATTGCAACATTCTTCTTTCCTTCAGCGAGTAAGGCTATGGAGGCAAAGATCAAAGGTTGACACTAATAACAATATTAATAATAATTATAACGACAATAATTATAATGACAATAATAATACTATCAATAATAATATAATAATGGTAACTATGAGAATAATAACAACAACAATAATGATGATGATAATAATAATAATAATAATAACAATAATAATAATAATAATTGCATTTACATAGAGCATATGCATGCTTGACGGGCTTTACAACTGTTATTACCCCAGCTGACCCAAGGATATTTGGAAATGTTCTCCGAGTCCCAGAAAGCATTACAGAGCAAGCTGCAGAAACAACAGAGGGGAAAGAAAAAAAGTAGGACCTACCAGTGGCGCCCTCCAACCCCTACCCACCCCCACACAGCAAAAAAAAAAAAAAAGAAGAAAAACCAACCACCCTTGAAATCAAAATGAATACAAACAAAACAACAAAAAAAAAATAAAAAAATAAAAATTAAAGGACCCATCCTTGAAACCAAAATGAATTAAAAAAACAACCAACAAGTAACCACCCTTGAAATCAAAATAAACAAAAACAAAACAAACAACAACAAAAAACCCCGTAAAAGAAACAGCACCACCCTTGAAATTAAAATGAATAAAAACAAAACAAAACAACGAGAAAAAAGAACCACCCTGGGATTTGATTTGATTAAGTAGGTGTTTTACGGCACTATCGAATAAGTTTTGAACCACCCTTGATATCAAAATGAATAAAAACAAAACAAAACACCCTTGAAATCAAAATGAATAAAAGCAAAACAGAACAAACCGCACAAAAACAAAACCAAAAAAAAATCATCATCATCGGCAGCGGTCACTCACGGGGAGCCATCTGTTGTACTCGTGCAGCACAAAGCCCAGCAGCGCGTACGACCAGAGGAACACCAGGACCAGCTTCCTCACCACACGCCCCACCCACGACAGCGGGCCGCCCTCAGGGAGGTAGCCCGCCGCCTGGCACCGCTTGAACACCGACTGCCACTGGAACAGAGAGACGCAACAGTCTGTTAGTTTGGTTTTATTTATTTTAAAAAAAAAAAAAGATGTAGTAAGGTTTTACGGCGCTCGCAACTGCATAAGGTCATATGAGCGCAAAGGGGTGGAAGCCAACAGAGAAGTCCAAACGGGGAATCAGGCTTACTCTGCTCATCAAACGGGGAATCATGCTTACTCTGCTCACCTCTCTAGCCTAAACAACAAAAAGTCTTCTTTGACTGTCAAGGCATTCTGAAAATAGCCATTCACAAGAGAGTGACAAACAAACAAAAGAAGTAGAGGAAAAATGATGACAGTAAGGATTAGGAAAGAAAAAGCAGCAGTTCCCTGTTGCAGTTCAGGCACAGTTATGAGCACAGCATTGATGATTCAGCCCAATAACAATTTTACTGAGCATAAGAGCATGTTAATGTCCCCTCTTTGAGAATGGCATAACTTAAGGACAATTCAGTCAGTAGCACTGCCCAAGGGGGGTTCAATAAGGTCATGTAAGTGCCTAAGATTAGGGGACTTACAAGAGAGTAACAAACACAAAAAAGGAGGAAGGAAGAGAAGGACAATAGATTTTGATAGGAAAGAAGGAGCAAACCACACCAGAGCACCCGCCCACCATCCACCTGGAACAGAGAGAAATGCAACAGTTTCGTTTTATTTATATATTTGTTTTTGTTTTAGTAAGAGTTATCAGCACTGACTGCCACGGGAACAGAGAGACGTAACAGCTAGTTAATTTAGTTTTATTTATTTATTGATTTGGTTGTTTTTTTGTTTGAGTAAAAAGAGTGTTATGGCACTTGCAACAAAATAAGGTCATATATATAAGTGCCAAAGATTTTGTTTTGTTTAAGTAAGCCTGTTAGTTTAGTTTTATTTATTTTATTTTTTTCGTTTTTTAACAGAGGAAAAGTTTGTTTGTTAGAGTAGGTGTTTTACGGCACTATCAACTCAATAGAGGAAAAGAAAAGAGGAAGGCCTGGCCAGCAGGGCACAGTAGTACAGACAGAACCCGTCAGCCCTATCATCACGCAGGTCATCTGTGCGCGCTCTTGCTCTCACCTGTGTCTCGGCATTTGTCTGCAGGAGCTCAAGGAAGAAGCACATGTAGTAGCCCGACTGCAGCCCGTGCCACAGCGCCAGGTAGAACAGGGTCACCAGCTGGGACAACGTCTTGCTGCCCAGAAACCGCAGCCGCTTGAAGATGTACCTGGTGGGACGTTGCAGGGAGAGGGAGGAGTCATTTGATTTGACTAGCAGAAGCAATTTTCTTGATAAAATATATATAACATATCTATTATATTTCTTTTTTTTTTTGGTAAGAGTTTTACGGCACTTGCAACACAATAAGGTCATATAAGTGCTGAAGATTAGGGGTGTTACCAGGGAGTTTTAGTTCTAGTAAGAGTTTTACAGTACTCGCAACTGTACAAGGTCATATGAGCGCCAGAAGATTAGAGGTGTTACAAGAGAGTAACAAACGTAAAAAAGAACGCGGGAAGATAAGGACGACAAATGTTTGATAGGAAAGAAGAAGCAAACCGCACCAGAGCACCTGCCAACCACCCACTATCCAATGGTGCCGCAGAGTGGGGCATTGCAGGGGGAGGGAGGAGTCATTTCATTTGATTAGCAGAAGCAATTTTCTTGATAACATATAAAACATATCTATCATATTCCAGTCTTTTTTTTCTGTAAGAATTTTACAGCACTTGCAACACAATAAGGTCAAATAAGTGCCGGAGATTAGGGGTGTTACCAGGGAGTAACAAACACAAAAAAGCATTCTGAAACAAACTCAACTTCTTGGGAAGCATACAGTGCATACTAATATATCCTTTTCCAGCGTGGCCAAGAACCTTGGTATCTATTTCTACAGCACTATGTTATCTAAAATCCCAACACAGAGACCAACGAAATCAAACAGATGTTAAGAAAAGAAAGTGACGACAAACCTGGACATCCATTGGTTGGTGTTGACGTTGAAGGAGCGAATGAAGTCGGCAAACGACTCGCCGCTCTCCAGGTGCCACACCCTGATGTTCTTGCAGGCGTCCCACTGCTCCACGCCCAGCTCGTTGACGCCGTTGTAGCTCATGCCCGTCAGGATGATGCTGCCCTCCTGTAGGGACCAAAGTCATGTGATTTTTAATGCACTTCATGCAGCCCGGGAAGTTGAGATTGTATGTTTTAGTAGAGGTTTTTAGTTTTTAGTTTTAGTAGAGGTTTTACGGTGCTTGCAACGCAACTGCATTAGGTCATATGAGCGCCAGAAGATTAGAGGCGTTACAAGATAGTAACACAGATAAAAAAGAAGAAGGGGAGATAAGGATGATAGATGTTTGATAGGAAAGAAGAAGCAAACCACACCAGAGCACCCGCCAACCACCCACAGTAGAGGTTTTACAGCGCTCGCAACTGCATAAGGTCATACGAGCGCCAGAAGATTAGAGGCGTTACAAGAGAGTAACATACAGAAAAAAGAAGAAGAGGAGATAAGGATGATAGATGTTTGATAGGAACTAAGAAGCAAACCACACCAGAGCACCCGCCAACCACCCACTGAGATTGTTTCAGAATGCTATCAAGTCTGCTGGGGTAAATGGTATTGATTGTAAAGAACATAGAGCCTGCTGTTGAGCGGGAATTTGCGCTATACAAATGCTATCTACTATTATTAATGTAGGTGTTTTTACAGAACTTGCAACACAAATAGGATATATAAGTGTCAAAGACTACAGGTGTTTCTAGAGAATAACATACAGAAAAAAAGGGAAGAGTAATAAGAAAAATTAAAAAAGAAAATTTTAATGTAGGTGTTTTTACACCTTCATCAGCACAATTAAGATCATTTAGGAGGTGGGCTTCCAACCCTGTCTATCAGGGCCAACCCCGGCTGAGAGGGATACACTGTCCCAACAGGAAGACCAAGATACTCCATAAAAATTTCCAAGCACTTGGGTATCGAACTCAGGTCTCCTGCGTCCAATAGTGAAGTAGTCTGTAGAGGCCACAATGACAATGATAATCTTTATTTTTATCTCATAAGTGACAAGAATATTTAGAATTGAAAAAAAATAATAAAAAAATTAAAATACAATCACAATCTCAGAGCAAAAGCCCCAAAATAAACAACAAAACAAATACAAACAGATAGAGAGATAAAAATGAAAAAGCATTAACCCCCCCCCCCCCCAGAAGAATACTTACCGTTACGAGCCACACGCCAACATACTTGTGTAATGCATTTTTACCCCACAGTAAAATCAAGGCACATTTGGAGAGGAATCCCAGTTGCTGAAACCGTGGGAAAAAAAAACAAAACAAAAAAGAACATGAAATATGGAAATATTATAGTCAAACCTGCTCTTACAGCCACCATTCCAAAACAAATTACCTGCACAAATGACCACTTCCCCCCCCCCCCCCCCCCCCTCGAAGTTATTAAAAATGACACTGTCCCAGATATCCACCTGTCAAAGACAACCGTTTCCCCACCCACAACGGACAGTCCTCTTGGACAATCTCAACGGCAGTTCGAATTTTGTTTTTGTAAGAGTTTTACGGCACTAGCAACACAATAAGGTCATAAAAGTGCCGAAAGACTAGAAGTGTTACAAGCGAGTAACAAACACAGAAAAGGAGGAGAGATAAAGATGATGGATGTTTGATAGGAAAGAAGGAGAAAACCACACCAGAGCACCCATCAACCACCCGCTAGTTCGAATTTACCTTTCTAAATATTTCAGGTAATTTGCATTTAGGGCTATTCCGCGGCATCTGACTGGACATTTGGACTACACTTTCTCATAATGATAACACTGTAATTTAATATCAATTAATTTATTAACTTTAATGATCAGAACATTTGAAAAACATATCAAGAATTATACAAAATACAGTCATTTGAAAACAAATTTACTTTATTCATATTCTATGGCATGTTTGGTTTCGGTAACTGACGGGAAAAATGAGGCATTTTTTCTGTCTCGTCAGTTACTGAAACTAAACATGTTGCAGAGTTTGCATAAAGTTCTTTTTAAAAGAATGACTGCATCCAATATGACCCAAACTATTAAAAAAAATTAAAGACAAATATTTGAAATATTTGAAAAAGGGGGGTGTAGAACTTCCTTCCTGATTGTAATCTCTCTTGCCTTCAACTGGTTCAAATCACCAAAAATTCTGGAGATTCAAATAAGAATTGATTGAACTCACAAAAAATTCTGGACCACAGATTCCAGATAAGAAGCTTCTAAACTCACAAAAATGTCTGGAGATTCCAAATAAGAATTGTTTAAACTCACAAAAAATTCTGGAGGTTTCAAATAAGAATCGTTTAAACTCACAAAAATTTCTGGAGATTCCGAAGTAGAACTGTTTTAAATCACAAAAAATTCTGGAGATTCCAGATTGGAATATTCTATTTAAACTCACAAAAAATTCTGGAGATTCCAGATAAGAATCTGGCAAGTACAAGGCAATGATCTGGAACACGAAGATGTAGGCGACTCCCAGGATCAGTCTCTGCAGGCCAGCCGACACGCTGTGGGAGACATAAACAAATTGTTGGGTTTTTTTTCGTAAGAGTTTTACAGCACTTGCAACAAAATAAGGTCATATAAGTGCCAAAGATTAAAAGTGTTAGAAGGGAGTAACAAACACAAAAAAGAAGGAGGTATAAAGACGATAGATGTGTGATAGGAAAGAAGGAGCAAACCACACCAAAGCACCCACCAACCACCCACACAAATTGTTTAGGTGAGAGTTTTACGTCACGTGCAACATAATTAGGTTATATAAGTGCTGAACATTAGAGATGTTAAAAAAAAAAAGAAATACAAAACATACTAAAAAAGAGTTTTACTTTTAATAAGAGTTTTACAGGACACACAAAGAAAGAGAGAGAGAGAGAGAATAGTTGAGGAGTAATGAATTGCAATATCGCCAACTTACCCATTTCTTGTACCTACTTCATTTTCCCCAGCTGCTATGTATATCATTTTGAAGATGCTGAATTCACATCACACACACACACACCACAGCACATCACGTCACGTCACATCACACACACATATATGCGCACACACACA
>NW_004798019.1:7910-15643 GCF_000002075.1 Aplysia californica | reverse complement strand
GACTCCCAGGATCAGTCTCTGCAGGCCAGCCGACACGCTGTGGGAGACATAAACAAATTGTTGGGGTTTTTTTCGTAAGAGTTTTACAGCACTTGCAACACAATAAGGTCATATAAGTGCCAAAGATTAAAAGTGTTAAAAGTGTAACAAACACAAAAAAGAAGGAGGTATAAAGACGATAGATGTGTGATAGGAAAGAAGGAGCAAACCACACCAAAGCACCCACCAACCACCCACACAAATTGTTTAGGTGAGAGTTTTACGTCACGTGCAACATAATTAGGTTATATAAGTGCTGAAGATTAGAGATGTTAAAAAAAAAAAGAAATAAAAAACATACTAAAAAAGAGTTTTACTTTTAATAAGAGTTTTATAGGACACACAAAGAAAGAGAGAGAGAATAGATGAGGAGTAATGAATTGCAATATCGCCAACTTACCCATTTCTTGTACCTATTTCATTTTCCCCAGCTGCTATGTATATCATTTTGAAGATGCTGAATTCACATCACACACACACACACACCACAGCGCATCACATCACGTCACGTCACATCACACACACATATAAGCGCGCACACACACACACACACACACACACATAACATACACGTGCACACACACACACATACACGTGCACACACACACACACACACATACACGTGCACACACACACACACCTGTTGGGTGGCCCTCCCGTCCTCTTGTCAGAAAATTCTCCATTGACAAAGCTCAGGTAACGTTTCAGGGTGAACTGTGGACAATATAAGGCTCATTATGACTCTCACAGTTTGTGCCTCTACAGAAGTGGTGATAACGATAATAATAATAATAATGATAATATTTTTTAAAAAAAATAATGATAATAAGAATAATACAGTAGTCTCCGCCTAAGATCCCACCGCTTACGATCCCGGTTCGCTTACGATCCCGCTGTTTTAAGAAAACAGAATTTTTACTATACAAAAGTCACCCCTATGATCCCGCTCTGATTCACTCTGAAGGTCTACATTCGGCTAAGATCCAGTATTTCAGATCTTAATTTGCGGAACAAAAACCCGGGCGGGATAACCGATCAACCAAGAGTGAAAAGTTGAGATCAATAAACTGTCCGTCGCGTCGAAGATCAGCCACTATCGTGAATGTGATCACATACCCGTTGTAAAACTCGATGAAGCGATACAATGTTAGCTCCAGACGGGATCACACCGGGGTGTGAACTGACCGACACGTTTGTTTTCCCCGAACATCGCACTCACACCTGAGCTCTCCCCCTAAACTTACATCACTCGCTGGGTGGGTAGGGACTACACGCTCGCTCCAGGTGGGATCACATTGAACTGTAAACTCTTCCCTGACCATTGCAGAAGTTGTCTCTACTCCCGAATTTGCGAGACAGACTGGGGGGGCGGGGGGGGTGCTCAGTCAGAGATGGAAAGCTATACATTTTCGACAGGTAAGGGGGAGGGGCAACTGGATAAGCGTAGATTTTGAGACTCATGATAGGATAATAAGTGAAAATGGCACGTCTCATCCCACTATACACTGTGATAAGTCTTCAAGGTTAACCATTCTTTGCTCGCCATATGTCATAAACCCACCCAGCGGTCACGTCAGTTCATTTTAGAGTGGAGGGCGAGCCTCGGTGGAGGGAGACCATTTTATCAATTGTGAGCCTTAGCAAGAGTCACCATAGATTCTTCCCTGGGTTCGTCGGTTAAGATCCCGGTTCGCCTAAGATCCCGCATTTCCTTGCTCCCGAGCACCGGGATCTTAGGCGGAGACTACTGCAATTTAAAAAATAATAATGATAATGATAACAATAATGATAATAATAAAAATGATAATAATAAAGATAATCATAATGACAATGATTGCATTTATATAGCCCATATCCACGTTCTGCAGCATGCTCTATGCGCTTTACAACAGTACAAAACTTTCTTTTTTTGTTTGAGAAAAGAGAGGAACATTGACAAAACAATGGTTGGTTTAGTTTTAGTAAAAGTTTTACCGCACGTGAAACAGAAATAGGTCATATTATGTGTCACTACGCGGTGGAATCAGGCGCTCTTCAATTTTTGGGCACATGGAGTTATTGGTATCATCTGAAAACGATTCATTTGCCTTGCTTCCAATGAAATAAATATCCAATTATCTTGAATAGAACTAAATATATTTGCCATTGAAGGTGAGGTAGCCTGGTTTCAGTGGTGAAGTTAGTGAGAAAATGGCCGCCAACATTTGGTAAACCGAATAGGTAAAGAGTCCTTGAAAACTGAAAAATGACATATTTTGTGCCTTTAGTCAATGTTTTTCAATAAAATTTACATGGAAATCGGTTTTTATATGGACATAGAAGGAGTTTAGCCAAAATATAAGATTCTGTAAAAATTTCCAAAGGGGCGGAAAAATACTAGTTTCTCCAACTTCGTTATTTTGACATGTGCCTGATTTCACCGTGCTGCTTCACATATAAGGGCAAAAAATCAGAGGGGTTACAAGATAGTAATAAACAGACAAAAAAAGGACGACAGATAAGGTTGATAGATGTTTGATAGGAAAGAAGGAGCAAACAACACCAGAGCACCCACAGACTATGCACATAATGGTCATTAAGTGCTGAAAAAAGTGAGAAAGACAGAAGACAGAAACAATAGAGGGAAAGAAAAGAAATAAGTACTACCAGTGGCACCATCGAGCCAGACACACAGACAGAGTGAAACAACAGAGGGAAAGAAAAGAAGTGCGACCAACAAATGGCACCCGCCAACCACCCACACAGACAGATGGAAACAAAAGAAAAGTTTGTTTTGTTTGAGTAAAGAGAAGCACATCAAAACAATAATGGCCATTTAGTGCTGGGAAAAAGTAAGACACACAGACAGAAACAACAGAGGGAAAGTAAAGAAGTAGGACCAACCAGTGGCACCCTCCAACCACCCATCATTATGCAGCCAACCCAAAACAATATTTAAGAGCTTGCCCAGAATGTCGCAACAAAGTTTGCATAATCTAATATGGAACAATAATATTTTTGAAGACAACAGTATTAAAAAAAATCATTTGACAACAAACAAACATTGATGAAATGAATTTATCCCATGACAAAACAGCTCGACTGAGGAGGGGGGTAACCCTTCAATTATCGTTCTTCAATTTTTGACTTCCACAATGGATCAACAAATTATAAATATTGCTAGAATCGATATCTGATATAAAATACTACTAAAGCTGTCTCTAAATTTGGTGAACACAAAAGCTCGGAAACCAAATGATATTAACCCTTTGAGCTCTAGCCACAGGTCCACCGGTGGTGCGTAAAACTGCCTGTATGCCTAGCCACCGGTACACGGGTGAGTGAGACCCTATACCCAATTTTAGTAAGTGTTTTACGGCACTTGAAACACAATAAGGTCACATAAGATTAGGGGTGTAACAAGAGAGTAAAAAACACAAAAAAGAAAGAGGGGAGATAAGGAAGATAGATGTCTGATTGGAAAGAAGAAGTAAACCACACCAGAGCACCCGCCAACCACCAACACCCTATACCCAAACCCGCCTGCCTGAGACAAAACGCGAACAGAAAACAGCTTTTACTACACAGGACATCAATTAATCATTTTGATGATCTTTCTCAATTATACGCTGGTAATGACGAGGCGTACCCTGAGTGAGACATGGAATGAGATTCTGAAGATGTTATGAATGAACGTGTGAATCATTCAGGAACTCTGGCAGAAGGGCCCACGGTAACCTCAGCAGTTCAGGGCTCAAAGGGTTAAAAAATTATGATAACACGGAAACCTTAAACCTAGCCACGCAACACAGAGAAACAAAACACTATCGCGGCCCATCACATGCCCATTGTGTAGGTTCGGGTTAACCCAGCAGAAAATGCCGGTACAAAAGAATCAATACATCTAAAATTTCATGATTATTGGATTCTTCACATTGTTGGCGAGGCATGCGAGATGAAATGTCTCTACAAAACCCTTGACATCACAAGACAAGAGAGTCAGAGAAATGAAAAAGTAAGAGCAAGTATTGGCACTGAGTCCTGCCTGCATTTCACAGAAAAACAGAATATAATGGTTTGGCCACCTGTTACGAATGTCACCGAGCCAACCAGCCTCGAAAGCCTGAAAACACCAAGCACTCAGGCTATAAAAGAAGAGGAAGGCCCCGCAAAAAGTGGATTGAGGGAGTCAAGGAAACCCAGATAAATGATAATATCCCAACTGAAAGCTGCTGCAGAGCTGGCCTACCATAGAAAACTGCAGCTCCCCTCGACGCTTTACAACAACAGAGGATGAAAAAGGAAAAGGAAAAAAAAAGAAGTTTGTTTGTTTGTTTTAGTAAGAGTTTTACGGTTCTTCCAACACAATAAGGTCATATAAGAGCTGAAGATTAGAGGTGTTTTTTCAAGAGAGTAACAAATATAAAAAAGAAGGAGGAGAGATCAGGACGAAAGATGTTTGATAGGAAAGAAGGAGCAAACTGCACCAGAGCCCCCGCCAGCCACCCACAAAGAAGGTTGGCGAGGCAGCATTGCGATATTTCCTCTACAGATCTCCCATGACGATGTCACTGACCTGTGGTCCCACCATGACCCCGCCAAAGAAAAACACGTGACCCAGCATCTCTAGATAGCCTGGCCTCTCCACCAGAGCCGACTCTTTCGCATCCGCCGGGATTTCTTTCTGCAAACAAGAAAAATATTTATGGCTGAACAAAACCCAGAGCTGACAGAGAATGTATAAAGCACACAGCAACAGAATAACACACATAAAGCAAAAAAATTCAGCTCAATATAGCACCAGAATAACAAAAATATACTGCAACAGAATAATAAACACATATAACTACAAAATAACAAACGCACACACACAAAGTTAAACAGCTGATCCTGCTCTTAACAACCACCCGTCAAAGACAATCTCCTGTACAAATGACCACTTCACACTTCCCTGTTGTACTTTTTTCTCTCTATTAAAACAACCTTGTCCAAAAGTAATCATTTTCTTCCTGGACAATATAGTTAGTTATCTTGGACAAGGTCCACTGTACTTTATAACCCTGACTTAGTTTTAGTAGAGGTTTTAAAGCGCTCGCAACTGCATAAGGTCAAATGAGCGCAAGAAGAGATTAGAGGTGTTACAAGAGAGTAACAAACTTTAAAAAAAAGAAGAGGAGATAAGGACGATAGATGTTTGATAGGAAAGAAGAAGCAAACCACACCAGAGCACCCGCCAACCACCCACTTCGTAAACCTGACACTTAGCAGAATAAACAACAAACCTTCTGGCCATCGTAGTAGTCAAAGACGACCCCAGTCAGTCGCAGAGTGACCACGCACAGTGGCATGGACCAGGAGATGCCGAACTCATAGGTGGACATCTGGAAGTAGTAGGCCAGTATCAAGTAGCTCTGAGGAAGTCACAACAAAAGTACGCATGATAATATTATTCATTTAGTTTTAGTTTCAGTAAGAATTTTACGGCACCTGCAATACAAATAGGTCACAAGAGTGCCCTGGATTAGAGGTGTTCCTAAAGAGTAACCTACGGAGAAAAGGAGGAGGAAAGATTGAGGATGATACATGTTAGTTTAGTTCTAGTAGAGGTTTTTTGTTTTCGTAGAGGTTCTACGGCGCTCACAACTGCATAAGGTCATATGAGCGCCAGAAGATTAGAGGTGTTACAAGAGAGTAACAAACATAAAAAAGAAGAAGTGGATTTAAGGACGATAGACCTTTGATAGGAAAGAAGAAGCAAACCACACCAGAGCACCTGCCAACCACCCACAGTAAGAGTATTACGGCACCTGCAACACAAAAAGTTCACAAGAGTGCCCAGGATTAGAGGTGTCACTAGAGAGTAACATACAGAGAAAAAGAGGAAGGAGAGGTAAGGACGATGGGTGTTTAGTTTCACACAGAGTTTTATGGCACTTGCAACACAAATAGGTCATATGGGTGCTGAAGATTAGAGGTGTTACTAGAGAGTAACCCACAGAGAAAAGAAAGAGAAAAGGTAAAGATGATAGATGCTTTGTTTTAGTTTTAGTAAAGAGTTTTACAACACATAGTGGTTTAGCTTCACTAAGAGTCTTATGGCATTTGCAACACAATTAGGTCATACATATGTACAGGAAATAAAAGGTTTTATTAGACAGTAACATACACAGAAAAGAAGGAGGAGAAATTCAGATGATAGATGTATGATACGACAGACGGAACAAACCACACAAGAGCACCCCCCCCCCCCCCCACCACCACCACTTCGTAGAAGCAAAACCCTAAACAGGTTTTGAGTAAAAAAAATTGCACCGACATAACAACAGCCATTCTGGCTGGGCCTGGGGAAAAAGCAAGATAGACAGACAAAAGCAAGAGAAGAAAAGAAATTGAAGTAAAAATCACCAGAGGCAGTCTTCAACTATCCAGAAAAAAAATCCCAGCAAGGCAAGCAACAAAAAAAACAAAAACAATACATAGAAAAAAAAATACACATCTACAAAACAAAGAAAAACAGATCAAGAGAGATACAGCAATGTTGCTATGGCTTTGTTTACAGTAACTCTTCACAACACCAGTCAGATTTGGACAGGGACGCACAGTGGTTATAGCAGTAAGATCTGGCCAAGTAATAACTGAAACATTTTAAAACACAGTAGTTTTTACGCCCCCATCAACACAATCTAGATCATTAAGGAGCCAACCAGGGCCAAGAGGGATACAATATCCCAGCAGAAAGTCCGAGATGTTTGATAAAAATTCTTGCCACAAAGGAATCTAACTCAGATCTTCTGGGTATGACAGCAAAGCCCTTTGTCCACTACACCGCAGATGTCAGAAGGGAAGAACTGTGGTTAAAACACTCAGATTCAACCAGGAAGGACAGTAATCTAAGAGACAATGAAATGATGTGCAAGAGGAAACCGCCTCCCCCCCCCAAACCTCACCTCCCAACCAACACCCCTCTCCAATCAAGCAAAAGAAACAGAACTGAAAACAGTGCAGCTTTAAATCCCCTTTTAAAACTGTGAGCAGAGAAATGCTCCATCCACTAACAACGGCAGCGAGCTATGAGGGTGGGAAGACATGAAATCCCCTGACAACCCATACTCAACAACTACATTGTATTGGCTATACGAACCAAGCTCATCAGCAACAATAGCCCAAGCATGACACAAACTGAGTGAGCTGAAAGCATGCCCTTGCACAAAAGAAGTACACTGAGAAAAAAAAGTTTTTATGTGCAGTAATGTGAAACGATATTTTTAAAAACCTCTCGGAACTATCAGTTTAGTAAGTATCCTGGAAGTGGCTCAGTTTGCATAATGACACAATGACGTCATTTAGTGGGGATTGGGGGAAGGGGGGGGGGAGGGGCAGAATGAACAGACAGATACAACAGAATGGTGAAATGGTATGGCCTCTATCAACACTGTTTGTATAAGGTTATTTAAGAGGCGGGACCTTCAAGTTTAACGTCCAACTCTGAAAAGACCAAATCAAATGGGAATTTCGTGTAAAGTGCCTTTCCCAAGGACACAACGTCGGACCGAGCTGAGGCTCGAACCCCTGAACCTGCAAACTTACGATTACGAGTCCGGTAGCTTAACCACTAGGCTATTGATGTCACGTAGATACAATACAGGAACAATAAATATCTATCAGTGGCACCCTCTAACCACCAGTGGAAAGTTGGAGGCTTCACAGTTTTATAT
>NW_004798019.1:2629-4543 GCF_000002075.1 Aplysia californica | reverse complement strand
ATAGATGTTTGACAGGAAAGGAAAGGAGCAAACCACAACAGAGCATCTCCAACCACCCGCGTTTTATTTGAGGAAAGTGAAGAACATTGATAAAATGATTTTCTTTTCGTGCTGGGAAAAAGGTGAGACCGACAGACAATACCAATAGACAAAAAGAAGAGAAATAGGGCCTACTATTGGCGCTTTCCCACCACCCACAAGTACAGACCAAAAGTAACAGATGGGAAGAAAATAACAGTACAGAAAAACACAGAATTCAATTTTGTATAGCGCATATTCCCGCTAAATAGTAAGGTTAAGGTGCCTTACAATCATTATCATTACCCTGGCAAACGTATAAAACGCCAAGCAAAACATTCTCGGCTTCCCGGAAAGTATAAATTTAGTTCGAGCAATCGATTTAAGCAATCAGACACTAACAGACAGACAGGATATTTCCTTGTCTATAGCTGGGTACCCATTTCCACCTGAGTGAAGTGAGGAAAATTCGTGATTCCCACTCCGTATCTTCTCTTTCCTGTCCCCATGTCTCTGGCATTCCCATCCCTTCTTTTATCCATCCCGTTTCCCTGTCTCTCTCATTCCTACCCCCTCTTTTGTCCCATCCCCCGTCCACCTGTGTCTCTCATCCCCCCCTCTCTCTCTGTCTGTCTGTCTCTGTCTGTCTGTCTGTGTGTCTGTCTCTCTCTCTCTCTTTCTCTCTGCTCCTCCTCCTCCTCACCCCGGTCACACTGACACGGTGTGACAGACAGACAGACGAACCAGGTGTGGAATCTTCCACTTCCAGTCCCTACAGCCCGGATCAACAGCAAAGATGCCGCCGAGAACACTCCAAACTTGGGACAAGAGCAAGGTCAAATTATATCTCCAAAGGTCAAGAACGGGGCTGCTGGAGCAAAAATCCCCTCCCCTCTCAACCGGAATTCACTCCTTCTTTAATTTCGAAATACATTTATTCAAACAACTGCAGCCTTTCCCGGACCGGCGTAGCTGGTGCAGCGGTTAGGCGCGTTGCCTTCGCAAGCAAAAGACAAAAGACCGATTTATGTTTTTTAACGTGTTTTACGGCGCTCGCAACTGCATAAGATCATATGAGCGCGCAGGACACATTAAACATTTTCAGTTTGGTAGGAATTAAATTTGAATGTTGCCTGGAGTCAAGGAGTAGCAGTAAAAAGGCTGCAGAAAGAGAAGGGTAGGTTTAGATCTTACCTACTCTAAGATCAGGGGTATGGCTGAAAGACAGCAGTAAGAAGGAGCCAAGGAGCATCAATAGAAAGGCTGCAGGAATGCAGAAAGTGCCAGGAGCCCAGAAGAGGTAGCAAAGAAGGTGACGGGGTGGGGGCATAAAGTGGAGACGAAAGCAGACGACCGAGCATGGTTAGAAGAGCAAGAAAAAAAAGTGAAAGGTAAAGTTTTTAGAGCAGAAAATGTACCGTCCCTGTCAGGGTTCCAACCCGGGACCTACTGAATGAGAGACGAACACCGTAACCTGTAGACCACGAGAGCCCCCGACCCGATGTCAATTTCCGAGTGGGGATAATTTTTTTTCGACTCTATTATTGTATTGGTCTTTCTACTGGGGCGTTTTATGTATCCCTCTAAGCCCGGGTTGGTCCTGTCAGGAAAAGTAAGGTCGAAGCTCGACTCTAAAATAAACCTTAATTGTATCTATGGGGAGTAAAAAAACCCCACCTACGTTGAGCCTTTTCCGTAAGACCATTGACAAAGTGTCACATAGTCGAGACCCGGTTTGCTGAAAAGAACGGCTGTTAATCAATTTTTCCTGCAACAAGTTGTACAAGACTCGCATCGTCTAAAATTTTCGCGACTTTTAGTTTAGTTTTTGTACGGTTTTACGGCGCTCGCAACTGCATAAGGTCATATGAGCGCAAAGGGGTGGAAGTTAACTGA
>NW_004798019.1:0-860 GCF_000002075.1 Aplysia californica | reverse complement strand
CCTCAAGAATGATTTTCCGTAAACAGATCACTTGTGATCTATTGGGCCAGTGTGTCAGTGTTCGGGTTTTATTTCGGCACCTCTGCTTTTAGACTAGTTTTAGCAAGCGTTTTACGACACTCGCAAAACAATTAGGTCACACACAAGTGCCGAAGATTAGAAGTGTTACAAGCTAGCAACAAACAACCAAAAGAGACGGAGGAGAGATAAGGGCGATAGATGTTAGATAAGGAAGAATGAGCAAAAACTACACCAGAGCATCTGCCAACCACCCGCACGATTCTGCTTTACAATCTGTTATACTCCAAAACACTGTTGCCACATATCACGGCTTTTTGCCACCGCGGTCGATAAAGACTAAAAGTCTCGCACTCGTCCACATTAACGGATTAATCAAAAGTTTAGTTTTAGTAGAGCTTTTACGGCGCTCGCCACTGCATCAGGTCATAATATGAGCGCCAGAAGATTAGAGGTGTTACGAGAGAGTAACAAATATAAAAAAGAAGAAGGGGAGATAAGGACAATAGATGTTTGATAGGATAAAAGAAGCAAACTACACCAGAGCACCCGCCAACCACCCACGACAGATGTTTGATAAGAAAGAATGAGCAAAAACTACACCAGAGCATCTGCCAACCACCCGCACGCTTCTGCTTTACAATCTCTGTTATACTCAAAACAGTGTTGCCACACATCACAGCTTTTTGCCATGGTGGTCGATAAAGACTAAAAGTCTCGCACCCATCCACATCAACGGATTAATAATAAACAATAATAATAAATAGCATTTGTATAGCGCATAACCCCGCTTGACAGCAAGCTCTATGCGCTTTACACTATATTATTACCCCAGTAGACCA
>NW_004798018.1:356885-374645 GCF_000002075.1 Aplysia californica | reverse complement strand
ACACACACACGTACACACATAACCAGACAACAAAAAACACACATACAAACACACGCACACACAAAACACACACACACACACACACACACACACACACACACACACACACACACACACACACACACACACACAACGAAAAAGATCGAATGACAATTATTCCTCTCGGATGAAATCCATCACGGCTAAGAACCAGTCGTGATTAGTAACATTCTCTGTCTCCAAATCGTCACGTTCAGAGCAATTTCCAGTATGCACTACCCTTTGTCTTCTCTTTTTGTCTGTTTGTTTATTTGTTAGCTTGTTTGTTCGTTTGTGTTTGTTTGTTTGTTTGTTTGTGTGTGTGTGTGTGTGTGTGTGTGTGTGTGTGTGTGTGTGTGTGTGTTTGTGTGTATTAGCTTATCGGCACCCGTAGCAAAGGATCAGCACTTCCCTCCGTAACTTCTCGGATATTTACGAACTCTCTGCAATAAGTACTGCCAGCCGGGAATCTGAAAAATTGTCGAGACCTGGGAATGAGAATACCACTGGTATTTGAGGAAATTTGTAAATTGCCCCGAAAGACCCAGGAAAATTAACAAAGTCCTCGAAACCAAAACTACAAAGGCCACTGAGTTCATATTTTACGGGTCGCGTTTGTGATATTACGTTCGGTTTTCCCCATTCCGAGAGTACATTTCAGGCGAATAAGCGGCTATGGCGGCAGGCGGAAGTGTAGGACGTGTAATACCGAGACTCCATCGGGAAAATCAAAATCTACTTTCGCTTTCGTTGCCGCCGAGAAATGTCCGATGTCGCTTGTTATCGTTAGAGCTACTGTTATGACATGCAGTTTGTGCATTAGAAACGCGGTGAGAAAAAAAAGAAAGAAGAAGAAAACAAGCGACCTCTAGATTGTCGGGCCCGTTATCATGACCGGTCAGTGAACCTATGCGCGTTTGCATACCTGAAGTAACAATTGTTCGAGTTGAAATGTCAAGTAAACCTGTCAGTCAAACCCGAAACACGGCATTTATCCACACCATGCTAGTAGACAGCAAAACATTCCCTTGTTGTCGTGGCGAGACACGAGTAGCACACTTGAACTTATCAACAACAACAAAAACCCAACAATTTAAATAAGGGAATGGTGTGGCTGAAAGACAGCAATAAGGAGCCAAGGAGTAGCAGTAGAAAGGCTGCAGAAAGAGTCAGAAGCCCAGAGGAGGGGGCATAGGAGGTGAGGGGGTGGGGGTAGAAAGAGGAGACGGAAGCAGACGACAGAACATTATTTCAGAGAACAGGAAAGGAGGTGAAAGGAGACAAATTTAGAGAAGAAAATTTTCAGTCGCTACCCGGATTCGAACCCGAGAACTTTGAATGAGAGGCCAACACCCTAACCTCTAGGCCACGAGAGCCCCCTTCTCTCTCTCCTATAGATCTACACGATGAGAAATAGTAACTGTGTGTGGTAACTGTTTGTGGCCAGCTAGGTTAAAAATAACCCAATATAATATTATTTTCATTGGAAAGGCTTGAAACCTAGAACATAAACAAGGACGCAATATTCTAGAACTGCAACGATTTCACCAATGTCCAATAATTTCGATTAGTGCACGCCCTTATCATTATTCTGTTGGGACATTTTCGGTGTGAAATCGAAACGAACTCAACCAACAAACAAAATGCCTGTCGCCATCACAACAACACGTCATCCAGAAAACTTTCCATAACTTGTTCCCTAGCCACTTAAACCATTTGTCTTGTATTTTACAATTACGTAAGCGATAAAGCCCACCTTGAAGCTCACGTGAAAACTGCACCATTGATCTTTTTATAAGACTTCGCTGTGATGAAAAACAAACATTAACTCTTTCACTGATACAACTTTTCTTTCGCCTCTAGAGGAAATCAAATATTAACCCTTTCACTGCAGTGCGTTTTGTTCCATTTTTGGAGTAGCTCAAACATGTACTCTTCCATTGTGTGTATGGATGGGGTTTCCGTTTGTTTTGTTTTTTGTGAGCACAAAATATGAACTCTATCCCTACTTTGTTTTGTCTTTGGTAGAACTCAAACATTAACTCTTTCGCTATTGCACTTTTCCCTTCCCCTGTATCTCTATTACGACTCTACTGCAATCGCTAGGCTCCTGGCAGTTGCTTGCAGGTTGTATTCCGAGAGGGGAGGTTAATTCATTAATTAATGTCCATCAATAGTGTCCATATGCTGGTGGTTGGCTGGAGCTCTAGGGTGATTTGCTCCTTCTTTCCTATCAGACATCTATATTGTCCTTATCTCTCATCCTCCTTTTTGGTGTTTGTTACTTTCTTGTAAAACCTCCAATCTTCAGCACATATATGACCTTATTGTGTTACAAGTGCCGCAAAACGCTTATTAAAACAAACAAATATCCCACTTACTTCGTGTTGGCCCTAGCCGACAGGGTCGGAGCAGCCAGCCCCCTAATATCAAAGATATGTCAGTGGGGGCTTAAAACATCAACTATCATTTTCCTTTCTTTCCGACTTTGGTAGAGAATACCAACCTTTTCATCTTGTTCTGAATTTTGTCCTTTTACTGTTCAGCTGTTTTATCAGAGGAACCATAAATTATGTTAATCATATTAACCTTACCTTTTGAAAGATATAGACACACCCTTCTTTGATTCCAAATGTACTAACGGTGGAACAAATCGAGGAAACCAAGGTCAGAAAGGAGAGAAGCAGTAATTGGGCAACCCACTCCCTCTATGTCTACCACCACCCAGACAAAGCCGTAACATGCATCACTGCTTTCAGTTTAAGATCGCCTGCCAAGACGCAAAAGACCATCGCCTTTTAAAAAGATTAATTTAAAATCCTCCTAAAACTATTTTCCCTAAAAATATGAAGTGAGACGTGTAGAATAATATGAATCACATAATTATTTTGCTGCCCACGTGAGAATATTTAATATTGTAACATAAGTAAAAATGGAGCTAAAGATTATTATATTATTTTGATGACATGGCAGTGAGGAGGTTAAAAATCATTACCAGGAATAATTAGAAATCCAATATCTCCCGATCACCTTCGAATCAATCAGACGATCAATCATCGGTGCTTTCCGGTTCGTTATCAGCCCCCCGTGTATAAGGACGTGCCAACGACTCGAAATGAAACGACTCGTATTATTTCCAGGGATTTGTAAACCGCTCTCGACCAAGAACATTTTACTTCGTGACCTCCTCGCCCAACTTCCGAGTTGGAAGTTAAAGAAAGCACCACGTTGAACCAAGCAGCCCGCTTCCACAAAGCATGTGAACGTGTTATGCAGATCAGTAACGGTCGCTTAATGAAGAAATCTGGTTCGTGGAGGTCGGGGTTTGATGAAGATTCTGCATAACAAAATGTGTTATTGTTTCGATAGTTCTTGTCATAAAATAATCTATAATATTAATCAATTAAGGTCGTGGTATGGCACTGAACCTCTCTCTCTCTCTCTCTCTCTCTCTCTCTCTCTCTCTCTCTCTCTCAGTGGGTGCTTGGCGGGTGTTCTGGTGTGGCTTGCTCCTTCTTTCTTGTCAAATATCTATCCTCCTTACTTCTCCCCACCCCCAACTCCCTTTTTTGTGTTTGTTACTCTCTTGTAACACCTCAAATCTTCGGCACTTTTATGACCCTATTGTGTTGCAAGTGCTGTAAAACTCTTGACTAAAACCACCTCTCTCTCTCTCTCTCTCTCTCTCTCTCTCTCTCTCTCTCACACACACACACACACACACACACACACACACACACACACACACACACTCAGAGGGCTCTCGTGGCCTAGAGGTTAAGGTGTTCGCCTCTCATTCAAAGGTCCCGGGTTCGAATCCGGGTAGCGACCAAAACTATCATTTTCTTCTCTAAAATTGTCTCCGTTCACCTCCTTTCCTGCTCTCTAGCAATGTTCTGTCGTCTGCTTTCGTCTCCACTTTCTGTCCCCTCCTCCTTATACCCTTTGCCCCCTCCTCTGGGCTTCTGACTTTCTGCAGCTTTTCTACTGCTACTCCTTGGCTCCTTCTTACTGCTGTCTTTCAGCCACATCCCAGATCTTCTAGTAGGAAAGATCCTAGCCTTCTCGGACAAGGGCAAAATTTTTCAAATGTCCCGTATACGAGTTGCGCAGGTTAAAGATCCTTGGTGGTCTAAAATCGATAACAGTAGGCTTCGGCCGCCACCTGGGTAAAATTTAAAATTTCCTACCGACTGAAAATGTTTGATATGCACATATTATGACCGTATGCAGTTGCGAGCGACACTTACCAAAACACACACACACACACACACACACACACACAGACACGCGTGCGCGCGCCGCGCGCACACACGCACTCACTTCAGAGCTATTCGAAATATCAATACGATGCATCGAAATTGTATTAAAGTTAGCAACCATCAAATAAGTAAGACAGATCTTAAAATTAGAAAAACATGATGTGCAAAGTGGTGATTTGTGCTGCAAAGAGGTCCAAGTTTGTAATGTAATTTTTTCCTTTCGAATTTGTTTTGTTGGGGCAGTTTTCACCTTTCTACACCCACTTGATCTGTGTCTGTGGTGCAGTGGTTAGGTGCAACTCTGTCAAACACTGTAGACGTCAGTTTGCTTCCCGTGTGGGAGCAAATGATATGAAGTTTCTGTCTTTCTGCTGGGATGTTGCATCCTTTTTAGCCCATGCTGGCCGTGACAGGCATGGTCGACACAGTGCAGTGTGTCTCCTACTAAATGATATACATGTATTTAGTGTCGATGAGGGGCTTAAAGTATAAAGCATTTACAATTACAAGCGCTCTGTACTTTTACAACCACTTGTAAGAAATTTAAAGAAATATTATTAGAGTAAATGGCGTGAAGTCAGAGGGTCTCTCTCTCTCTCTCTCTCTCTCTCTCTCTCTCTCTCTCTCTCTCTCTCTCTCTCTCTCTCATGCTTTTTTTTTTTACAACTCACTGACTGTAACTGTGTCGTTGAGCATCTCTTTACTTAAACCAAATGAAACTAAATCAACACACTTGCACCCAAAAATAGTTTGTCAGATTAAGTGTTTTATGGCATTTGCAACACAAATACGTTATATAAGTTCCAAAGATTACAGGCGTCAGCATTACTAGAGAGTAACACACAAAGAAAAGATGGAGGAGAGACACAGATAATAGATGTTTGAGAGGAAAGAAGGAGCAAACCACAACAAAACCTCTACCAACTACCCAGTATCACAACACTAAAACCAATAATTCAAACAAAGCTGTGAAAAGTGTCATAGTTTGTATTCCAATGAATTTTCAGTCAATTTGTTGTGAACAAAATACATTGTAGGCCTACATGCAAAACAAAACAAAAACTGCAATGAACCATCAAAACTCGTATGTAGGTTCAATGTCACACTACATTCCAAAAACATGTATTATAAAACATAATAATATGACTGAAATATCATCTCTATACATGTGAACACACAAGCAGCCAGCTAATAGATTAAAAAAGCAAATTAAATTTTAATTGTAACTGCAAAAACATCATGCCTCCATCAACACAGTTTAGATCATTTAGAATAGAAGACAGATCGTTTTGACCCTGCCTGTCAGGGTCAATGTCGACTGAAAAGGAGACAACATTCAGCAGAAGAAGATACATTACTCATTTTTTAGCGGGAATCGAACTCCTGTCTTGTGTATGCAATGTCAAAAAGGCTAACCATTAAACTACAAACACTGGTCCCCATCAAATGTGAACCTCAAGCATGCACAAACAATAATGAGGAGAGTAGTTTTAAAAGAGAAACATGAACTGATACTTATGAAACAGTCTTCAGAGCATTGAAATTAAACCATAGTCCTTTGAGAACGGTATAACTATCGAGAAAAAAATACTTTTATCCAACACGACCATACTTGCAGCTGTACAGAAATATCAATCCTATATAACTGCAATGACTGAAAATGTTTTACACCTTAATCAACCTCAGAATCATCGCAATTTAGGACAAATAGTTGAAGATGAGACAACTCACAAAAAAACTGAGGAACTGTAAACACTGAATTCAGTCCCTTCCTCCTTATCACAAAGGTGTAAAATATTAGGGAAAGCCTGTAGCAATCATGACAGCCACATGGAGACTGCACTAATCATGTCTGTCCCATTGCAATAAGATAGAACACTAAATCCCTTTTTATAATTGTAATCATAAGTGTTATACATCCCCATCAACACCATTCTAAATCATGTAGGAGGTGAGCTGCTTCATCCTTACTTGTCAGAGCCCACCCAAGCAGAGAGGGATACAAGAACAGAAAGACAGAGATACCCTGTAAAATTCTCCTCCTAAGAGAACTGTACTCACGTATTCTGTGTGCGACGACAAAACACCTCACCACTACACCACAGACATTGGTATCCTACCCAGGACAGTCGAAATAGAACCCAAAAAATTTATTTTTTTTCAAAACAAAAAAAAATAACATCAATCCTTTCTCAACAGAAAAGTTGTTTATAATTAAGTAAGGTTTTACGGCACTCACAACTGCATAAGGTCATATGAGCGCCAAGGGGTACTCAGCTCACCTCTAAAGTGTAAAGCGCATAGAGCCTGCTGTTGAGCGGGGATATGCGCTAGACAAATGCTATTTATTATTATTATTATTATAGTCTCAACAGTACAAGGTCTGCTTCGACTATCAAGGCATCCCGGAAATAGTAGTTCATAAGAGAGTGACAAACATACAAGAGAAGTAGAGGAATAAATGATGATAGTAAGGATGAAGAAAGAAAAAGCAGCAGTTCCCCCTATGTTGTTCCAGCACAGTATGAGCATGCATTGATAAATCAGCCCATTTACAATTCTACTGTGCATAAGAACATGTTAATATTCCCCCTTTGGGAATGGCCTAAAGACAACTTCAGTCAGTAGCACTGCCCTAGAGGGCTAGCAACAGAAAAAAAAAAAGTTTAATAGTAGAGGGTTTTACGGCGCTCGCAACTGCATAAGGTCATATGAGCGCCAAGAGGTGGGTGTCAACAGAGAAGTCTTTACAGAGAATCAGACTTAGACTGCTCACCTCTCTAGCTTCAACAGCACAAGGTCTGCTTCGACTATCAAGGCACCCCAAAATAGCAGGTCACAAGGGAGTGACAAACATACAAAAGAAGTAGAGGAAAATGACAATAGTAAGGATCAGGAAAGAAAAAGCAGCAGTTCCCTGTTGTAGGTCAGGCACAGTTATGAGCGTGACATGAGTCAGCCCATTAACAATTCTACTATAGCAACAGAAAAGGAAGACAACTACACCAAAATTAGAGTCCCTGTGGCAAGAACACTAAAGAACTCCATCTGGCCCATGTTTACATGGTGCTGACCCAACAATTGGGAGTTACAGTGAAACTTTCTCTGAGACAGCCACACATGGTCGCAGAGAGAAGTGGTTGTCTTTGACAGGTGAACAGTGTCATTACGATATATAGAAAAAAGTGTGAGGGGGAAATAGGTAAAGGCCGCTAGTACAGGTGCTCTTGGACAGGTGGTCTTGGACAAGTGGCCATTAAAGCAGGTTGGACCCTTTTCATTTTTCTTTTGACAGCAACAATATATGCACTGTTATCTTCAAAAGGAAGGTGTATTGGCACAATTTTTGTTTCCCTAATTCAACTAAAGAAATAGAAAAATACTAAATCATTCTCATTTACATGTATTCCAAGGGTAAATTAGGGTGACAATGACATGCATCCGGTAATGACTGTGAATGTTCTATACACTCGTCCATGGTTCATAATTCTACCTTTGCGCAGTATAATTTGACATGTTTCACATTCTTTTAGCATGTATTCAAACCCAGATTTTAAAAAACACTCAGTTTTACTTCATTTACAGTTTGCTGTTTCACAAAGGCACCCAAGGAAGCCATCCTCCCTTTAATAATAGATCTAGGCTGCCAGCATGCCTTAACTGTAGCTGTGAACTACAACAACAAAATCTGTCCCACTTTTTAAAAATCTTTGGCAATATTCTCCTGCTTCCTCATTCTTCCATACTGTAACGTTGCAATACTCATAAATGCAAGGGTCTATCGAAGCGTTCAATTCACCAAAAACTTTGCCTCTATTTGACAGTCTTATATATTAGCAAAACTTACATGCGTCGGAGAATAACTTTTGTCACCAAATGTATAGACAAATGTACACACATGCTGATCTCATCTTGGTTTGGTCAAAGGCACAAAAGCAGAAGTCAATCAAAGATCCTGCAAGTGGCCAGAAAGCTAGTCTATTTGAAAGATTATCTATCTGCCACAAAATCTATATATTGTCGCTGTTGCAAGCAATCCACAAAGTCCAAATTTTGAGGATTTTCGATTTTTACACCCTCTCAAAGCCCTACCAAAGATGAACCTTTCAACATCATCAAAACGCAGTTTAACTCTTTATCTCTAGCAAGCCGCTCTCAGCGCCTCGCGGCTGCAACCGCCGGGCCAGTGCAGACTCCTTTACGACGACTTCGACATCACATTACTTTTCGGCAATTTCCGAAAACAGTTCTCTTTTACCGGAAGTTCATTCATTAGATGAAGAACTATCAAAATAAGTTCTCTTGTTACGATTTAACGACCCATTTAACGACGTTTTTGTCATTTTTAGATTTGGCACCAAAAAAGGGCCCCGGCATAGTGGGTTTACCCCCCTCGGAGATAAAGAGTATGCTATGGTCAAGGCTAACAATTTTCTTGCTTTTCGTAATAGGAACAACACAACAAAAACAAGGGGTTTTTTTGTCTCAGATGTAAAAAGTACTCAAACGGAGTGGATTGCTCGCAACACCGTCGATATGGAGTATAAATTGTATTAACAAACGTATATAATGATAAATGTGAGGCATCGTGGTGAAATCAGGTGCTCTTCAACATAATGAAATCGAAGAAACAGGCATTTTTCTGTCCATTGGGCAATTTTTATCAAATTTTTGTATTTTGACTCAACACCTTTAAAGTCCAATTAAAAACACATTTCTGTGTGGACTTTACAGAAAAATGTTGATTTAAGGCACAAAAATGTAAATTTGCAACTTGTAAGGACTCTGAAGCTTCAGTAGTGCCAAACTTTGGCAGCCATTTTCTCGTTAATTTTACCTCTGAAACCTGGCAACCCCCACCTTCAATCGCAAAATATCTCGACTTCCGTTCATGATATATGAGTATTTTTTTCACCGAAAGCAAGACAAATAAAGAAGCTGTAAAATCATACCAATAACTCCACATGTCCAAACATTTACGAGCGCCTGATTCCACCACGTCATGACACAAATGGAAAATATAAAAAACAAAGGAAAGTGTCCTGAAAGAGCTCGGAGCACAACATAATAGCCCTCTGAGATCAACAAAAGGAGGCTCAAGCCCCTTGGTCATGCAAATAAAGACACTTAAATAGACCTGATCACAACTGTGCTGCAGAGCAAAGAAGAGGCTACTACAGAAATCAGGGAAGACCTCTTATGTTGGCAAAGTTAGGGCGGACAGCGGCCCACAACTCTATGAAACAATTCATCAAATCAGAGATCGTGACAGATGGCTGCCTGTTGTGACAAGTTGTGGGGCACCGAAGGATGGACATGGCCACGTTGACAGTCCACCTTAGAATTACAAAGTTCTATCAGACATTTTTGGCCATTTTAAGTTACTAAGACCATGAGGTCAGAAACCAAATGCTATATCTGCTCTATAAAAATTGTAAGATTATTTTGAGTTGTTATCAAGATATTCAAGGAACTGCATTCGAAAAAGCATGACATGATGTGAAACTCAAAATTTTTAATATCATATTTCTCAAAACTACGTACTGAGCAGATAGAATTTGTAATTCTACAGCAGCGAGGAGTTGAACTCATCTAGGTTTGGGCAAAGACACCAGGCACATGACTGTGGTGTAGGCGTGAAGCAGTTTGGGCGGGTGCTTGAGCCGGTACTCAATGTCTTTACGGCGCATTTCCTCCATCTGTCGCTTCAGCTGAGCGTTGGACAGAACGGAATCTTCCTCCACATCCTCCTCACCCTCAGCACCACCACCATCACCCGATTCTGACAACACCACACTCTTCCTCTTCCACGGCATGTGTAGAGGGTCCACTGGAGAGTAACTACAACCGATTTCACCATTGCCGAAAAATCCCAGCAATGGAGTGTTTGGGAAGTATTTGCGGAAAATTTTGGATTCGACATTCTCTGCTCCATTGTAGACGTGAGTCCCGCGGCCCACACAAGCGTACATCAGCCCCAAACTGCTGTCCAAGGGGAAATCATACTGAGTCAGCTGCTTGATTACAGCGTCTACTTCCGGTTCTGTCTCGACTTCATCGCGGATCAAAACTGACGCAACTTGGACGTCTTCTCCACATATAGCAACTCCGGACATTGTGATGTCACAGGAAGAACTGAGGAAGAAAAAGATAAGTGAAACAGGAAACCTTAAAGAATTATCATAAAGCATTAACTCACTGAGGATTCTAGTCCTTCCATAATGCGCTAGAAGACATGCTGTTTTGAGGCATTTTAAAAAAAGAGGGATAACTTCTTTATTCACAAAGAATTTAAAATCTGTTTTTCGTTCCATTAAGATTAAAAAGACAGGCAACAACAAAAACAAACTATGAAATATGCCCAATTGCGTTTCTGATTTGTATATGGTGGTTTGAAAAGTGCTGCAACAATGCCTTTGACGTACAGCTGATCAGCATAAGCGTCCATCAAGTCTTAAATTAAATGTTGCAGCCTGGTGTTAGATGTAGATAGAAGTAAAGAAGTGGTCAGAATCAAACAGCCAACAAAAAAAGTTATGGAGAAAGTTTTAGTTTGGTTTGATTAAAAAGAAGCATATCGACACAGAAACTGAGATTTAATTTAGAGCAGAAAAAGAAGCAAGAAAGGCCGAATCAAGATCTTTAAAAAGTTGTAATTTTCTAAATAGCCTTGGTATCTCATATTCCAAGAGTTGAAAGCATTTATAAGAAAGTGGAATAGGGTTAATAAGAGAGCAGGGACGGTTAATAAAGGAGATATACACATAATAAACATATCAATTCTACTCAAGATTTTCCCCAACCAAGAGGTTTTAGAACATAGCGCCCGCGATATTCGAAGGAGCAATGAATACCTGTTAAATTTTCCACTAGCGTCCTTGACGAACTTTTCGTTAACGTAGCCTCCTGCGATGAGAGGCCGGTCAAACATGCGGAAGAAAGAGTATCCAATCTCTTGGTCAATCCCACTCACTGGACAGTACAGGTTGATCATTTTCACCTTGGGGAAAAAAAGCAAATAATGTAATTAATTGTTAATTGTGGTGGTTTAGCTCAATTTCTGTGATGCAACACAGGGTGTGTTGCACACCCGACATCTTACCCGTTACACAGCACAGTGAATGGCATTTTGCTCATTTGAAGGGAATATACTAATTTCACATATTTGTCTTTGTCATAACTTGTTTGCAAAGGTAGGAAAGTATGGTCTCTTAATTTTCATAAGTTAAAACATTTCGTTAGGAGTCTTTTGAATTACAACCGAGCGTGCTCTAATGACCACTTGTCCAAGACGATCATCTATATAAATGACCATTTCCCACTTCCTTCCTTGAGTTCTTTTTTAGTTTTAGTAAGAGTTTTACGGCACTTGCAACACAATAAGGTCGTATAAGAGATGAAGAATAGATGTGTTACAAGATAGTGACAAACACCAAAATGAAGGAGGAGAGAAAAGGACGATACACGTTTGAAAGGAAAGAAGGAGCAAACCACACCAGAGCACCTGCCAATCACCCACTGTCCTTGGGTTTTTCTTTATCAAGATGTCATTGATGTAAAAGTGTCATGGGACTATGTTCCCTGGAAGCTGAAAAAAATGGATAACATGTAACCTTAAAAGTGATGTTCCAGGCACCTGAAAGTGCTTAATCCAAAGACACTTAGGCATTTGTTAGGCACAGAATAAAACCACTTTGGGCAAATTTCCACTGAAAACGTTAGCGGGGAAGACAAGAACTTACAAAAGCAGCTCCTTGCTACTTACTTCCTTTTTCTTGAGTTTCTGTAAGGGGGCTGGCACAGCACTAGACGAACCAGCCCAGTGATTTTGCATGACCTGACACTCGGCGTGTTTACAGGAGAACGGCACCAGCTCAACACCCGCGTAGTCTCCGAACATGACAAGGGACATAACTCTTTCCCGATCTTCGTACTCCTGTGTCTTCATGGATTCATCTGTAGCTGCAAGGTCGAAAAAAAAATTATTGTAAGAGCTTTACGCCCTGGACAACCTAGCTTTTGCTATTAATTAACCCTATCCGTACGTCGTGTTTTACTATTGTATCCATACGACGTTGGGAACTTTGGCCACCATTTTCCAAAGAGGAAATATACTCATTAATCCTATCAGTACGCTTTGCATAGCAGTCTGTCAAAATGATTTTTTGAGAAATACTGAAAGTTTCAACGAGATTTTCGCACTAGAAGTATTCTAAAATATGAAGAATACAACCCCTGAGATACAAAATGACCTAAGGCGTATGGATAGGGTTAAATAAGCAGCTGTTTTAACCCTGCCTGTCGGGGCCAACCCAAACTGACAAGAACACAGCATCCTGGTTGACAAATGGAGATACTTGATTAAAAAGCTTAGTCTCTTAAAGATGGCAGGAGCCAGGGCTTGCTGTAAAAAGGGTTGTTGTTATCGATCCAGTCGGTAAAAGGGTTAAAAAGCTCTATTCTAGATTGTTTAAGGGTTTGAAAGAAAATCTTGAGAGCAAACCAACATGTTTGGGTCATGCGGAGACACATTATCATTGTAACACTTTAATTACGGGCTGATTTGAAGAAAAGGCACCAATTTTTGAAGAGGTTGCCCTTATCAAAACGCTTCTAAAAATGATTTTTCAACATTTTTCAAAACAAAATTTTAAGTATATTCGATTCTAAATGCATGAAGTTAAAATCAGCGTTTTAACCCAACCATTGCGTTTTGAAGATCCGTGCCTTCCCTTAATTGAAAAGTAACCAGCGCAATTTTGGCGCTCTCTTTTCCAGTAATATTCTCAAAACTTAAGAAAAATTACCTTTGTGGAATGACACTGGCGACATATTTTAGTTCCTAGAATAAGAGAAACCACAGCATTTCTAGCATATTATTCTTGGGAAATTTTGGTTCCTGTAGAAAAATACATTCAGTGTCTGTCATGTAAAAGTTAGGCTCTTCACTGTTGCATGCAGAAAACAGGAGTTGGATTCCCTAGTGGGGAAGTTATTTTATTGGGTATCTCTGTCTGTCTGTCTGACTCCTGGGGTGTTGTATCCCACTCGGCCTGGGTTGACCCTTATGGACAAAGTTGAAGCAGCCTGCCTCCCATATGGTCGTACTTGTGTCAACAGGAGCGTGATACATTTACAATAAGAAAATTAATTGGTTTGTTTTAGTAAGCATCCTATTACACTAATTGTAACACATTTACGCCATATAGGTGCCGAAGATTAGAGGTGTTACATGGGAGTTACAAACTCCCAAAAAGAAGGAGGAGAGATAAGCACGATAGATGTTCGATAGGAAGGAAAAAGAAAACCACACTAGAACACCCACCACCCACCCACAGAAAATTGAAACCAATCCTAACAGTACAAACAATTAACACCTACCTATGATACCATCAGTGACCGTGATATGAACAGAACAGTTTTTTGGCAAAGAGAAGCGGTAAAAATCCATCAAGTCCACAGATTTGCGCCTTTTCTTTTTCTTCAGTTTTGGAGGCTGCATAACACAGCTCCAGAGAAACTCTGTGCAGAACATCATAACTGCCCTGGGCTCGATAGGACAGTCCTGGAAAAGAAAAGCCATGCACAGAAAATTGTGAGACAATTAATATCTGATGTTTTTAACCAGAAAATGAAAATTATACACGAGGCCCATTGGGTCTTGATGTCTGACATGAAGTGGTTATTTTTGTTTTTCAAAATTGATTTCACATATTTTCTCTATTCACAAATGCAATGAAATATGTGGCTGAAAACAAATGCCACTTGTAAAAAAATAAGAATATAAGAGCATTTATAATTAAGTTTAACATTAGCAAACACTCTGTTTTCAGAAAATGGACATCAAAGTTCAGACCATGTTTCTTAAACTTGTTACAATCTTTCAAAGCAGTTTTGTCTGCCTACACCAGAACAGAACGTGGGCCTCTGCAAAAACATCGCTGTTTTAACAGTTTCCTCTCAGGTACTCCTTCAGCCATGGGAAAAGGAAAAAGTCCAAGAGAGCAAGATCCAGACTGTATAACAAATGCAGCAGGATGGAGAAGTGCAACTCGTATGAAGGCATGCATTGCCATGCTGCTGTGTTGCATCTTTCTCAGGGCGACCTCGTCTGAGTCTCAGCCTACCTTACAGTTTATGTTTAAGTTGCATCATACTGTTCTGAGTTCACCGACTTCTCCTGCTCCAGGAACTCCATGTGGACTATGCCTTCCCTGTCTCAGAAAATGATAAGCAACACTTTTCTTGCAGAGGCCTAACATAATGCATTTGATAACTACATTGTGTCGCAGTCTGATCTCCTTTCAAAGGTCTTGCTCATCGCCTAATAATGCTAAAATCAACAAAAACCTCCCCATAAATAGATACCATGCTTTCATACAAATGATTGCTACTGAACAGCTTTCGGCAGTAAGAAACTCAATCACAGAACATTGCTGATGCAAAGCTCTTTGGAGGTCGTCATTTTAGCTGACCAAGGTACCCAACCACGTGTTGTGACACATGCAATTTTGAGTGTGCATGACGTCATAGGGGATCAAGGACTTGTGATGGGTCTCATTTAAATATTGAGAAATGCATAAGCGTCTCAAACAGCTTCTCCCAATCCAGCCAACCGTACCTGTCCATGGTGGTCCCTGTTTCCACTGACACGGCTCTGGCGAATGGCCAGTTGTTGGCGCCAACAAACCAATCCCCCCGTTTCCTAGAGGGGTTAAAACAACAGGATGGGAGCAGGTGTGGCCCCACAAGGTGCAGGAGGCAGAACCGACCAATGCGTGGTAGACGCTATGCTCCTCACTGACACACCCCTACTCTCCCTTGAGTGGGTGTCTAATCTGCCTAACATCTCTACTACTTTTATCAACACACCCTCTGTGGTTGAGAAGGTACCAGCCAGTTTGAGAGTGTCTGGGTGCAGGGGAAGGACCGAGCGGAAAGCCTGACTTGCTTTCTGGCCCTGAAACCCCTTAGTAAAGGCACAATGACCCAGGACGTGACGATCCAATGGCTTTCCCACTTGGCCAATACCTCATGAAAGAATAGAAAACTTTAGCCAGTAGCCATTGGTGGCGGGGAATGGGCAACGTGAACCCTACCGGAATTACACGGTCACAGGGCAGTTAAGTTTTTCCAGTCTCATGAAAACTCCTAGTACTCTCCTATCCTCAACATGAATGGCCTCTTCTCAGGGTGGGAAGACAGTCCACAGACACCCCAGTCCACAATGCCATGACACAAAGAATGTGCATGATGTCATAAAGAGTTGAAACTTTCTGTGGTGGTAGGCAAATGGCTAGAAAGAACTTGTAGGAAATCTCCCTATTCTATAATGAAAAGTAAAAAGTCATGGCATAACAGACATACCCTCATATTTATCAAGCATCTGCAAAATGTAAGATACATAAGGGGATACTCATAAAGCAAACTGTAAAAAGAAAAATGAGACACACTAAGCAAAGAGGAACTCATGAGGATATAAGATGAGAATCCAAAGATGGAAGTCTTAATTATAATGAGAACAGTCTGAGAGTTTAAAAAATTGAGAAAGCATCAGGCTGAGGTGATTCAAAGCAAGGTAAAATTCATTCTGTTATAATTCTTTGTTTTATTTTTGTTTAGTAAGAGTTTTACGGCACTTGCAACACAATTAGGTCATCATACAAGTGCTGATCTGTGCTCCAAGAGAGTAAAAAACATTTTAAAAAGAAGGAGAGATAAGGATGATAGATGTTTGATAGGAAAGAAACAGCAAACCACACCAGAGCACCAGCCAACCACCCACATCCTGTTGTTCTGATGTGTGAACCGAGACATTGAGACTAATGTTATAAAGGAAGCAGGAGAGAAAGCTCTGAATCTTCATAAACAAAGCATGGAATAGATTTTCGGGCTGGGATAGTCTGACTTTGTCAACACAGAGGAACTATTACAGGGGAGGCACATGAAAGAAACATCGGTAAAAAATGTCTAGAAAAAAAAATACACAAAGAGAAGATGGTGATGAACTGGACAAATGTTAAGTAAATTGATGACAAGTACAATTACCAGAATGGCCTTGAAATGGAAATGACCAGAGTAATATGGCAGAGAAAGGTTGAGACAGATGCAATTACACTGGGAAAAACTTAGGGAGAACTGGAGAAAGACAAACAGGACAAACACCTTTGGAGAGAAAATGTCAAAAGCCTATTCTCCTTTGGGAAAGTTAGAGAGATGTGTGCAGCCAGCATCTAAATTCACAAAATGTCAGTTCGCGAAATCAGGGGCAATGTAAAAAGAATAAGACACAGCCATTATTTTGCAATGTTAATAAAAAGTAACACTCTATTTTTGCTGCTGAAACATGATGAAAACAGTCAAACAACTTACCAGAAAATAAGAATTGACTGAGCTCCACCACTCCTCGTCAGCAGTGTTGTGCTCACAGAAAAAAGAATGCCATCTCATTTGTCTCCTTGAACATTTGGCTTTGACAGCTTCATCTCTCCAAAGTTTACAGACCCTTGAGGAAAAAAAGAACAAGAAATAACATTAATTACAGTAAGCACCATAATGTCCTGTCACGGTTATAACTGACTACCGTATGTTTGTGTTATGATGACGGTGCATGTGGCTCATTAACTCTTATCATCGATCACAGCCGCATGCTCCACGATTGGTTCCATTTACACCCTGTTCCAGCCAAACCTTCACAGAGTTTCACATCCCCTAATTAAACGGCTGAGTCTATACGCACGCAATTGCGTGAACAGAAATTCAAATTTTGCTATACGCACGCAATTGTGTGCAAGGTATCATAGTTTTCTATTTGCACGCAATGGTGTGTACAGTCAAACCTGTGTAAAACGGCCACCCATTTGTCAAGGAGAAAAGTGGCCGTATATCACAGGTGGCCATCATAGGCAGGACTGGTCAAAATGAAGAAAGCAAATCATTCTCTTCTGAAGTCCAAACCGGGGCTGATCTCAGACTTAAGACTAACACAGGGCTAATTCAAAAGGGTTTTGGGTTGGTTTTTTTAAAGTGGGGTGGATGGTTTGAGAAGCGTTTTTTGCGTTGTTTTGATGGAGTTTTTTTGTTTTTTGTAAGCTTTCTTTTTGTAGCTGATTTTGAGCACGGGTAAAATAAATGAAATATTAACTCTTTCTCTGCCCATTACCGATACATCGGCAGCGCGACTGCACCATTTTCACCCATTACCGATACATCAGCACAGGCTATACTCAAACTTTATTTAGTTCGTAAATACTTGATCCATAATTTTAAGTTTTGATATACGCAGTGGCTACGTTCACGGCGCCCTGAATGCAGTTTGCAGGCGCTGTTGAGGTTACGTTCACGGCACTCAAGCTGCCGGTTTAAGGCATGATGCGGGGGGAAATTTTGAAATTCGTTAAGAAGAAGAAACTAAGCTTACAAATGTGGTAGCATCATTGGGTAGCATCAATATAAAAAGAGTGGAGAATTAAGTCATGAA
>NW_004798018.1:351668-354338 GCF_000002075.1 Aplysia californica | reverse complement strand
CCGCCCGCTCGAATGCATGGAGTCTCTCGGTCCGCCCGTCCGCTAAACGAACTGTTGTCTCTGTCCGATGTGTAGCGAGTAGCGAGTAGCAAACTACTCTTCACAAACGGACGGTTCGTTAGCCGTCCGCTCGTTTGCGGGTAGTGCCAGCGGGTAGTTCGTTACTCGCAGACGCTAATTTTGCGAGCCCAACCCAAGCCTAGTCCAAAGTCAAAGCAAGGATAAAAGAAACCCTTGTGTTAGTGTTACACAGTAACACAGTGTATTCCTACCGACCTTGAACAGCCGTTCAGTTCCCGAGCATTTAGATTCTTGAATATTTTCTCCAAAACTATGATATTTGACAGAGCTGCCCAGCAACAGTCATGAGTTGACATTGTGAAGTCGTCCCCTAAAGATTGCGTGCAAACGTTTCTCTTGCAACTGCGGCAAATGGGCACACACACAAAAAAAGAACGGATGTTGACTGTACTGTTTGCTTGGGCTAATTCAACAATAACAACAACAACTGGCCCAAACAAAAACCGAGACGCGAAGAAACGGAAACTACAAAGGGCAGGTAAGTCAGAAGTCTTCAGTCCGTCAACGATAGCTGAAGAAAAAAACACCCATTAATTTATCAGCTGGTTTCGAATAATTGTTTTTTTAATGTAACTTTTATTTCATTACGTGTTCAAATAAAACCATAATATTATGTACTGCTTTATTTACTTTTTACAAGTGTGTATAAATCCAAATAGCCTATATTATGACCTACTTACTAATTAATAGTAATAGAGTATAAAGTATAATGCATGTACAGTGTACCATGTAGACGTAGTATAAAGCAAATTTGTTGTATTATTATACCGGTATTAGTTGGCCTATAATAATTGTTGCTTATTGTAGGCCCTTTATTTTTTGGGGGGTGGGGGGGGGCTGTGCGCTGTTCATTTAGTTATAGCAGTGGCTGGTGATACAAAGTAGGTCTTCATGTACACACTGTGGGCCTACAAATGTAATTAGGACAAGGGAAGTGCGAGCGCCCAGCTGTCGCAATGGTCCACTGTGCGGTCAGGCTCGCGGGTCATCTGAGGTCGGTCAGCTGGGCAGTCATCTTACCTGCTGTGACCCTTTGACCCATGTGGCTCATAATCATCTTTTTTTTGCACTCCGAAGCATTCGTTTGTTTATTTTCTCAGATGTGGAAGGGGGGGGGGGAGTTTCTAATTAATTTCTTGTTTTTAATTTTTAACTTAATTTTGCAAAATTACAAGGCAGAAAAAAACATATTCGATAAATGAATGATATCTTGAACAATAATATTATAACTCCTAATTATCTGATTCTGTCCCCGTGGTTTTATGCACCCCGCATAATTTAGCAAAATTTGACAATTTTTGCATAATTTCTTATTATTTTCTTTTATCATTCTTTGGTTTAAAAAAAAAAGAATAGCATAATTTCACAATTTGGGGCTCAGGTTGTATAATTTCATTATTTTTCTTGCATAAAACGACGAGGACAGAATTATGGAAATACCCATAATAAGTAGCCACATTTTTACCATTCCCTTTAGAAGCGACTATAACGGTGTTCGCCTCTCGTTCAATAGCTCCTGGGTTCGAATCCGGATAGTCTCGGAAAAATTTCTTCTTTAAAAATGTTCTACTTGCACCTTTCCTGTTCTGTAACAATGTACTTCTAGTTCTGTCGTCTGCTTTCGTCTCCATTTTCTGCCCTACCCCCTCGAATTGAACCTCTTTTGCCCCCTCTCTGTGGACTCGCTGACTCTTTCTACAGCCTTTTTCTACTGCTGCTCCTTCTTACTGTACAGTGTTTCATCCCCACCCCTGATCTTATGAAAGGTAAGATCGAACACCTAGCCTTCTCGATAAGGGCGAAAAATCTCGAAGGTCCTGTGTGCAAGTTGCGTACGCTAAAGATCCTTTGGTGGTCCAAAATCGATTAGAGTAGGCTTCGGCCGCCACCTGGCAAAACTTAAAATCTCCTAGCGACTGGTAATGTTTATTGTGTCCTGCGCGCTCATAATATGACCTCATGCACTTATTGTGAACGTCGTAAAAACACCTACAAAAAAATTAAATGTCCTGTAGAACAAGGGTCACCAAACTCCGGCCAGCAGACTGGATCTAGCGCACGAGGTCAGTTCGTCTGGTTCACTTCCATACCATTATCAGGCTAAAACAACAACAACAACAACACAAAACAAGCATTTCTGTCCCCGTCGTTTTATGCAAGAAAAATTATGAAATTATGCAAACTATGCCCAAAAATATGAAATTATATGAAATAATCAGTAATTACGAAAAAAATGATCAAATTTTGCTAAATTATAGGCGGTGAATAAAACCATGGGGACAAGCGTTTGGAAGATTGTAGCGTGCCCAGAACGTAATCACCAAAATACATAGATCTAGGCCTAGCTAGGCTTATAATATTGTGCAATTTCATCATGTTATTGATCTCGGCAGTGCAAATGAAACATGCTATTAGAGATTTCTTAATTTCTGGCTAATGTAGGGCAGACTTAAATAAAACTTTTACCTGGCTACTTCGTTTGTGCAATTCAAATACTAATATTCGTCTTGTAAAGATCTACTACAACCATAGAAGATACTACTACTACTACTACTACTACTACTACTACTACTACTACTACTACTACTA
>NW_004798018.1:304089-349649 GCF_000002075.1 Aplysia californica | reverse complement strand
AGAGAGAGAGAGAGAGAGAGAGAAAAACAGATAAGAAAAAGGGACATGTGAAACTTCCTGAAACTCTCTCTCTCTCTCTCCTTCTCTCCGAGTCCCAGTCGTTTCTCTTCTTTCTCGCCCCCTCCCCGCCTCTCTCTCTCTCTCTCTCTCTCTCAGCCCCCCTTTCTCTATCTCTTTTCTGTAGTAGCAGAAAGAGTCAAGAGAGAGCAGCAGAGAGGGGGCCAGGGTTGGGGTGTGGTGAGAAAGTGGAGAAGAAAGCAGATTGCTGGAGAACAGGAAAGAAGGACAAAGGACCCGTCGCTGGCAGGTTTCAGTTCAGGGATCTTTTGACTGAGAGGCAAACACCATATATTATAAATCTCATAGACCACGATCTCCCAACCTCCACCCCCCTTTCCAAAAGAAAAGAGATTATTTATCTATTCACACGACAATAAATGGTGTGGACTATAGGCCAAGACTTAAAAGTGGGGAGAAATTAGTTAAAATCATTACTTTGCACTCCCTTACTAACTACATGTAGTAAAACTACTTCCTATCCTTTTCCAGTAAAGACCCTCAGTGGGTGGTTGGCAGGAGCTCTCTATCCTCCACGTCTCGCCTCCTTTTTGAGTGTATGTTACTCTCTTGCAAAAGATCTGATTATCTAATTTTCGGCACTTATATATGACCTAATTGTGTTGCAGGTTCCATAAAACTCTTACTAAAACAAAACAAAGACTCTCAAAGCAATCTTGTCAAGTGTTAAGTTTTTCGTACTGTGACAAAGACAATAACCACAATTCAACACCTTTGCTTCTTTCCTTTGTTCATTATACATTTCTTTATTTTTTATTGCACAAGATGAAAGCACATACACGTACATACTAGGAAAAAAACAAAACAAACAAAAACACTGGTGGTGCAAACTACTGAGTAATAAGGTCTGGCTTCAGTGAGTGATCTTTAGATATGAAAGTCAGCTGAAAACCAACACAATAATTAAAAGATATTGAATAAGTGTAACAATTCTCCATACATAAACTTACTGTCACTCATCACTTGCACCTCATACGATTTGCACAAAGTAAGATAAAAGTAAATTAAGAAAGAGTAAATTTCAAAAAGAAAGAAAAAAGGTCCAAATCAATAATTTTATAACCAGTATAGAACACTTCTAAAGATAATTTTACCTGTCTAGTATTCCTCCAACATTTTTTAAAGACAACATCATGTGTGCATTCCGACAGTTTACAAATACTGAGTGTCTAAAGACTCTCTCCCAAAAACCCAAGGAGGAAAACATCGAACTTTAAACATGTCCACATTTTTTTTAGACACCCTGTCTATGGCAATGTTAATTTTAAAATAAATTCGTTATCCGATACACAGATGGTCAATTTTTAAGAAGTTGTAATGTTTTTTGTTTTACTCTGAAACTTCAAAAACTCATTTATTCTTGAAAATATTAGTTCAAAATCTTCATACTGACGAATTTGACAACCCCTTGGCTGAACTGCGTTACGGTGAAGTTTTGTTGAAATTGATAGTATGATACTGATACAAGGATGACCAAGTTATTGCCCTTCAAATGCCCTATTACATTTAGACACCCTGTAACACTATGGGACCTTACACATGTACATTCCAACTGGGCGGTTTTTAACCTGAGTGCAAACCGCTGTTCGAATCGAACCGCCGCAGAAAACCGCCATTCGACGGGTTGGTGTGTCATCTACATCACGCGTGGTTTAACCGCAGTGAGTGCACTGACAATGACCATTTGCTTGCAATTTATGTGCTACTCATGAAGAAGAATTTTGTTTTCTCTTTAATTATTGAAAAAACGCAAATTCTGCTCTGATCTTGCCTTAAAAATGGGTCGCTCATTAAAAAAATCTAATCAGATTTTATGTGCAGTAAATCATTTTGAAGATATTGGCAGTGACAAGATAAGCCAGCTAAGCCCCTGATGTTAGACAAAAGCTGCCGTCTACTGAACGCGCTGAGCGGTATTCAGAAAATCAACACGTTGAGATCGCCGGTTCGCCTTCCGGTTCAACTTTTTTCTAGCAGTTTTTCGTCCAATATGCTGTTCTGCCGCCAGGTTTGCTTTTCCACTCCGAACCGGCAGTTTGGAACGTATTGTGCAGGGGGCATAAGGAGTAAAGATCGTACCGGTAATTAGAGTAACCGAAGTCCCTTTTCATTTATTACTTCCCCTACCCCCCCAAAAGTTATCACGGTTTTCATGCCCATTTCTTTATCCAAATATTTGATACTGTACATGGCAAAAGAATCCTGATTACTCTTTTAACTAATCATTCGTAACAGAAGAGAAACACTTTATATCGAACCTCTACAAAACGAAACCGACAATGCACCTTCTACAGACTTATATGAACAACTCACGCAAGAGACAACCACACATAAATTGCTGACTTGAAGAAATAATAAGTATAAATAAAGAAGAAATAATAAGTATTGGCCTGAAAACAGACTCTGTCCATGTTACTCGAACCTTTTTATGATACATGTAGTTCTGCAACAACTTAATTAATGCTGTCATTATGTTCTTGGAAACAAGCAAAAATAAATAAATGAATAAACAAAACAAACAAACAAAATCAAAGGACACAAGTATTATGAACACATATTGTATATATATATATATACCATCATGGGAGCTCCCCTCTCACTCTCTGAAAACGTCACAACCTAACAGCATTCACAAACAGGTGCATTATGTACAGTTTGACAAAAAAGCAATTGCAACGCCCATGTGACAAGACTACGAGTGCAAATATAAATTTTTCAAAACAGAAATCCAACTGTACCATTATAAAAGCATATGCGGCAAAATGTGTGAGGCATCATGGTGACATCAGGCGCTCGTCACAATAATGAAATCGAAAACATCAGCATTTTCTTGCTGGTTTGGCAATGTTTATCAAATTTTTGTTTTTTGGCTCAGTACCTTTTACATCCACTTAACAACATATTTCTATGTGAATTTCATTGAAAAACGATTAGAGCAACAAAAAAATAAAATTTTCAGTTTCAAAGGACTCTCAGGCTATGGAAATCACCAAACTTTGGTGGCCATTTTCTTGTCTATTTTACCTATGACACCAGGTGACCCTCACGTGCAAATATCTCGAATTCTATTCAAGATAGATGGGTATTTTTTTCATCAAAAGATAGACAAATGAAAAAGCTTTAAGATGATACTAAGAACTCCAAACGCCCAAAAATTGACGAGCCCCTGATTCTTCTGCATCGTGACACATATTTGCAAAGAACTTTTACCATAAGATTAAAATATAATTAACCCCTAAAGAATTTGCAGCAAAAGAGGCTCCGCTCCATCTATTAACTCAAATGCCACAACCACCATTGTTTGTAATTCATACTTTGAATAATGCCACAAGCAACCATGTTTATTGTAACTCAGGCGACAAATACTGCAACAATATCACCATTATGGATTTGTAATTCAAGCTGTGAACAAAAGCTTACCCAACATTGAGCATCTTGTAACGGGAAAGTTTGAATTAACACCAGAGGCAAAGAGTGACATAATCTAAACACATCATTAAATTTGAGGAACTCATGCTTGCTATGACCAACACCAATGTCAACATGATTGGGATGATATCATCACTACAGGCTAGCACACACATAGCGAAATCCATGAGAAGCGTAAATCATTGTGTATGAATTTTGCTCTGTACAAATTTCAGGCAATATAGGGAGACCGACAAAATTGAACAATGGGTCAAACTTTTTCATAAACTATGCCTCCTGCCTATGCCACGGCAACATGGGCAATGGGTAATTAGTTGTTTAAATTTTCACAGTTTTGGGGTTTTAACATTTAATTTTTCCCACCTCTGCTAGAATCTTTTTTTTTTCTTGACAGGAGCTGAAAATCTGCTCACTTTGTGCGTTTTCCAATATGTGCGTGCTAGACTATATAGAAATATTTGATAAAAACAGCCGTTTCTCACACACAAAAGAGGACTTAAAAATCTTTGTAAGTTTGTATTTCAAAACGAGAAGTAGATGGTGTCATCCCTAAAGTTAAGTCTGGAGAAGTCTTATTTATCGCAGAAGGGAAAAATAATTCCGACCCATTTTTATTCAATCCATCTATATAATTCGAGAGTCATTTTGGCCTATTTATTTTGAGCACAGGAAAAAAACTATGTACACTAGATGTTGAACCATGTTTACTAAAAAAAACAAGACATCTTATGACTGTTGTAGAAGATCACCAACTTGGCTAACACAAGAGTGACAATTTCCACACCATGTTCACATAATACCATTTTTCTTTCTCTTTCAGTACGAATTTTCAAACACATCAACACATCAGTTAGTCACGAGAAAGCAGTACTGTAAATGATAGCACTTTCTTTTTATACCTCTGTCCACACAATTCAGATTATTTAGAAGGCGAGCTGCTTCCATGGTGCCCTTCAGGGCCAACCTAGGCTGAGAGGGATCTGACATACCAGCAGATTGACGAGGGTACTCCATAAAAAACATTTCCTAGTGTGAGAATCAAACTTAACATCTTCCGCAAATGACAGCACAGAGCCTAACAATTACACCACAGACACTAGTACAGCTACTACAAGGCTTATTAGCCCGAGGTCAGTTCGGCGTAGGCAGCTCACATGATAAGGTGAACAATACTATCCAGCAATGCTTGCCAGTCTGTGTGATATTACCTGCTAAGGGGCGATTTAAGTTTGGTAGACGGTGGGGACCACCCAGGTAGTGACAGGTATTATCTAATGCCCTGCTTGGAAATACATGTAGGTTGGCAGTACGGACATTTTAGCTTATCTCAAAGCTGGCAAAAGTGGGTGCAGGCTATAAAAAGTTTGACAAGCACTGCTGTACAGTAACAAAAGCACCATAACTAACACTGAACAACAATTGCCTAGATATACAAGTGGATACAAAGCATTGTTTTCACTCAATATACAGGCATGCAATCATGGTAACCACATCAGTCACAATGACAATCAAATAATATTTTGTTACCATTCAGAGTGGGAAGAAAAATACACAGCACTTCTTAATAACCAAATGAGATTGCCATGAATCATTTGCTTGTCAGGTCTCCACAATTATTTTGTTCTTCTGTCAGAGATGGAAAAGAAAGTCTAGAAGTTCATGCAAAATGTAAAAGTGCAAGATTTTTTAAAATGTGCACACTCTCTATAATGGATACTGAAAATTAGACCAGTTTTTCCAAAGCAATGGCAAGAAAGGAGCACTTCATAACAGCATTATTTTAAGGGGACAAGGGAGCCTTAAATTATTTCCCTCACTACTATAATAACGTCCTTACTGGTCTCCAAAACGCAGCCCAGCACCTTTATCACAACCATTGACATCTAAGTAAGGGCAATTTAGTCCAGCACAAATGATCAAAGTATAAAAAAAGACATTAAAAAATTTAAAAAGAGGTTATTTAACATGCTCACTTTTGGGTCAAGAAAAAATATTACAACAAAAGCATGCCAATCTCACACAGCACACAATAGTCACATACACACACACACATATCCTTACAGTGACTTTCCTTTAAACACAGAATAAGAAAGATACTACTCCCGAATGCACCTTGAACAGCTAATGCTTTAATATAGCAAACTTTAGACTTGAGGGGGATCCCTTGTATTTTGGCGGCTCAATTCAACAAATATTAGGCCCTACAAACAACGTAGTTCATTCAAAGATTTTGTATAGAAATAGAGTAGAGGTACCATAGTACGGTTGCCTTTCTACCACTCCCCCTCCCCCACCACCAATCCTATCTATGCTGTATCATATTTTAGCATTCTTCTTCCCAAATGGAATTCCACTTAGATCAACACACCTTGCAATGTTCCACTGTCTATTTTATCTCCCACAGTTTCATTTTCAACATCGGAACTTTCTGGGCATCACAACCACGCCCATTATGTTGTAGGGTGAGAGCTGTTTTCAGCTTTGATGTCTCGTCGATTTAGGTGGGATTTTTAAAAGGCAATAAAACAAATAGTGTGTTAAAATGCTCTCTGCTTTACGTATGCATTGGTGACCTAGTGGTTACGCTCTCGGACTCTCAACCATAAGGACGTGACTTCAAATCCCGTCAAGGGCCTGACGCTGTGTCCCTTAATAAAGGCACTTTCATGAATTTTCCTCACTTCACCCGAGTGGGAATGGGTACCCAGCTATAGACAGCAAAAGATCATGTCCGTTTGTTTATGCTTGAGTATGTGTAATCCGCAGCTTGCACTGTATGCTTCCTGGGAAGCTGCGAATATCTCTGAGAGTTCTAGGGACTTCTGAGGTAATAACTGTTGTAAAGCGCATTGAGCATGGATATGCGCTAAATAAATGCAATTATTATTATCATTAATATTATGCATGACATACTTTGATTTTATACACATTAAAGGAGAATTTTGAGCACGGCATTCTGGTAAAGGCAGTTTCCTTGTCTCTTCAAGCACAGACAGGCATGGCAGTGGTTGAGTGAGGCTTATGTTTAATGGTTTTGAGAAAGGTGGCCAACACAAGATCTCCTGTGAAAATTGGAAACATGTAATGCATAGGCACTTGTTCAACCTCTACTATTTAGTCCATCAACCATTATCCATTTCTCAAGTAGTATTCATTACAGATAAAGGCAGCACAGTGGCAGCACAAATGAGCATGATGGAAAAAAGGGCTTTGCCATTAAGTCTCTCAACAAACAAGGGTAGACACTCTCTGCTTGTAGTGGACATAGCTTGAAGAGGCGGGTGACTACCTTAGTACACGGTACACTGTTTATCTTGTGGAAGCCTCATGAAGAGATTGTGTGTAATGTTGCTCAGCTCAACACTACCAGTTTACTATTGTAAGCAGGTAATTGTAAAACTAAGTATTAACAAAAAATCAAAGGAACCACCTGACTGTTTCACTACTGAAACCAGGGGTCCAGCACCCAAAGATGCAAAACTTTCACCTGTTGATATTGTCAGGAACAAAGGGGAACTGACTGAAAAGAAGTATGACATAATGCAGGGAGGTGGGAAAAATTTCAGCTGGTTAAAAAAAGAATAAATTGAATAAAAAGCTCAGTTTGACAAAGTGCAGACAGCAAAAAGACTGACTGAAACTACAAATAAGAAGGAAGAAACTTAGAGAAAAAAAGGCTCAACTAAGTATATCTATTGCCTTATTAGCAGCCTCAGTAGGTACCTCAACTCTAGATCTAACCAATACAGCATGCATTATAATCAATTGATTCCCATTTTAAATTTGACTAGTGACTCGAGGAAAAAAAGAAAGAAAAAAAAAAGCTTCCCTCAGTGGTCGTATGACAGAAATCCAAAGGATAAATTCATTCAAACTTAGTTACAACGTCATTGATCAGACGCTTTGTTTTCATTCAAGGGAGGTATTTTACTTCCCCCGTAGCTCTACATACGTGACATATATAGAGGAGTTTTGGCCAAAAAATTAAACACGGCTCTGGAGTAAGAGAAACATACTGTTACAGTATTATATCTTGGACCATAATGTATTGGTGTAACTATGTTGTGTGCCCTACAAGGGAAACTATGTTCATGCTGGAGGAAGGCTCTCCAATACAGGAACTTGATATAGGTTGTACTGGGCTACTGATCAACATGGCATGTTGGTTCTGTATCTTGTGTTAGTTATATTTAAGGTATCTGTGGTCTATCCAGGTTGATATCGACCATCCACACCTTTAATAATACCATGGAGGAAAAGCTTACCAATAATACAATATGTTCAGCAAATAGCAGCATATGGTACTGCTATGTTGATAACAGGGTAAAAAAATTAAAAAGCTTAGATTTACATACATTGCAAATAATATACTTGTTTATATTAAAATTATATTCACAGAAATAATGCTGAACACTGCAGACAGCGAGGTAAAATTTAACACAGTGGGAACAAAACCATTGTATTGTAATTACTGTCTCACAAGAACTGAAGTAACAGAAAGACGAAGGTTATGTTTTGTTTTATCAAGATCTATGCCTCCACATCACAGAGAGCTAGACACTGGGAAAACAATAATTTTTGTTCTGGTTGCATTATCGGAAAGATACAGCAAATACTGTATGATGAAAACCCTACAATGTTTTAGAGAAATTCCACCAGCTACCTGGTAATTCATAAATCCAGTCATGTAACTCTCCCTATTCGACAGGGGGAAAAAAAACGAAAAAACAAAAAAAACGAGTGATCGAACCATCAGACTTTCTAAAAAAAAATTGCAAGTCCACGAAAATTGGACCATATTTGTCCTTACTTTGCAAACTGAAAAGTGAAGACAGAATGTTTTAGAACAACATCACCCATGGTTAGAGCCCGGCCAGTAATACACCACCAAACTTCTAGTGAAAAGTAGGAAAATGATTTCTGCAGAAAAAAAGACCGTTCTACAAACGGAATCTCATTTTAGACATTGACCACCAATTCCTACTCAAATGAACTCTATATAGAGTCTAAACCAAAGAATCAAGTAATGTAATGTGTGTTTCTGTAAATATTTATAATCTCAATTACACTTGACTGCCATAATACTAGAATGGTTATGAGTTAATAAATTTTATTTTGATCATTATAGTCTGATAAACATCACTGTGTTCAAGTGTAGAATATTATTTCCGGGATCTGTCCATCTTCTACTGAGGTACCATTATTATTTCCAGCTGCGTAGGTGAACTGAAATGTAACTTTCCCACTGGAAACAGACTCATGCGTAACTTTGCGTAGACCCTTTGAGCCATAGTATGAATCCGGACCCTGTAAAGAGTAAAAATGGTAAATGTAAAAATGTACAGACACATATTATATACATATATATATATCTTAACAAATAACTGGAGCAAGAATGAAGTGATCATGCATCAATTTACATTGTTACAAAGATTTTGGTTGTCCATGAGGCTTTATAATTTATAGAGCGACATTGAACAAAAAATAAAATAAATAAATTAAGTAACTTATCCAAAGGACAGCTATTTGAGCAAAACCTGAAATTCTTTATTTTGCCGGCCTTTACAAACAAAATAAAAAGCAAGCATAAAGAGAGACATCCCTTTCTAAGCCATAAGAACACATTCTACAGAATTCAGGGGAGAAATTATGGCCATACATTTTTTTTTTCAGCCGTCAGTCTACAGGTCTTTACTGTCAGGTATCAAATCAAAACAGAAAACTATAATGCAACTTTTCGCTTGCCCTTATCAAGGTTCCATGTTTGAGGTCTGAGATAATATTTCTCAATCTTTAAAATCTATCATTAAAAAAAGATCTCAACATAACCAGTCCCGGTGCCTTCTCAAGGACCTTGCTGACATAAGACAAGCTTAAACAAGTAGGAAATAACACAATTCAGAAAAGGTTAGCAAAATAGCAGGGATCCACCAGTGGTATTTTTTAAAATCCCACAAGTTTGATACCAATTCAAACAGAAGGTCAACAAATACCCAGCTTTCAACACAAAACACTGATAAATTAAGAGATATTTAAAAACCTTAATAACTTAAAGTTTACCTTCAGGGTGGCACAGGCAATGTAGCTGGTGTTGGGTAGAATCTCCACTGGTTCTTTAAACATCACCCTGAAGGTTGAGGTCGTGCCATCACACTGAAAAGTCGGGTCATTGGAGCCGATCACTTTTGTAGAGTCCATGTGGATTATCTGTTCGCAAGATGAAAAAAAGTCAAATTAGTATAACAATATCTGAAAAATAACCCTGTCTTTATAACTTGAAACAAATATGGTTAGCAGTCTAAAAGATAACTGGATAGTTCAAAGAATAAAAGAACTCATGCAAACAAATATACAGACCTTCATTCATGAGCAAATATACTGCTATATAAATACAAATACTTTTCACACAGAAATGTATACAATAAAAATACATGTGAAAAGCAAAAATAATTGAGATGACATGAGTATAAATGAATAAATGCAACACAAAACAACTTAAAAGCAAAAAAAAATTGAGATGATGAGTATAAATGAATAAATGCAACATAAAGCAACGTGAAAGAAACTGAAATTCAGGCACTCATACCTGTATATTGACCGCATACTCAGTGGGACCATGGATACTTCCATACAACCCAAAGCCAACAACAAAAATTCTGCGATTCACCATAAACCTGCAAGAGACAAGAAAGTCAGTTCAGCAATTACCTCAATAATTGTTGTTTAAATAAAAGTTTTATGGCACTTGCAACATAACAAGCGGGTGTCCAGCAATATTTCCTGGAAAAAAAATTTACTATCCAGCAAATCAAGCCCCACACCAACTTGAAAAAGGGAGTTCATTTGCGCCACCAATAATATATTATTATTACATAATATATGGAACGAAATTAACACACAACAAAGTCCAGTCGACAAAATAGAGGATAGACAGACTATAGCAAGCTTGCTCGACGCTAGATTTAGTTTTAGTTTTATTAAGGTTTTTACGGTGTTTGCAACTGCATAAGGTCATATGAGCGACAAGGGGTGGATGTCAACAGAAAAGTCCAAAAGGGGAATCAGGCATACTCTGCTCACCTCCCTAGCCTCAACAGCACAAGAAGTAGAGGAAAATGACGATAGTAAGGAAGAGGAAAGAAAAAGCAGCAGTTCCTCCTATGTTGTTCCGGCACAGTATGAGCATGACATTGATCAATAAGCCCATATTTACAATTCTACTGTGCATAAGAACATGTTAATATCCCCCCTTTGGGAATGGCCTAAAGACACTTCAGTCAGTGGCACTGCCCTGGCGGCGGTGGGGGGGGGGGGGAGATTTAGACCTAACGTGTGCACACAGGGTGACTGCCAAAGTCGCTTCTCAATTTTCCAGGTGGTCATCCATTTTCCAGGGGGGGCGTTTTCAATTTATAGAAAATCTTTTTAGTGGGGTTTGCGTTGGGGGGTCCCCCCCCCCCCCCCCCCCCGGGGGTTTCTTTAATTTTTTTAAAATCCTCTGCCCCATTCCGTCGTCTTATACTTCGCATCGCTCAGACTTTGAATGAACTTTGGCGACCCCAACAAATGCGTGCACGTTCACTGACCGGTCACGATGGCGAGCCCAACAATCTAAAAATCGGGGGCCCCCCCCCCCCCCCCACCCCCACACACACAAGTGACAGCACAGTGATGAGACCAAGTATTGATTTATATTTTTTGCACAGCGACACAGCGTTTATACTGCACAACCTGCATGTCACAAATGTTGCGTTATCAGTCCCTTGCCCACTAATTTCTGGGTGGAAACGAAAGCGAAAGTAGATCTTGATCTTTCTTGGTCGAGCCTCGGTGTCACATACACTTCCGCCTACTGCCATAGCCGCCTTTTCGCGTGAAACGTACTCTCGGGGGAACAACAACAACGGGGCTGGGAAAAGGTGAACGAATATCATATACAATCGCGACTGGCAAAAACGGAGCCATGTACCGCGGCTAAGGTTCCTGCTGGCTTCATCACTGCGTAGGCAGGTTAATTTACGACTGTTTACCAAATGTTTACTATTGCCACAGCTCATTTACTACCATTTACGACCCTTATGACCAGGGCGCCAAATTTACGACTTTTTAATTACTTTACGACCTTGCTGGACACCCTGAAAGGTCATGTTAGTGCCAAAAATTAGAGGTGATATAAGAGAGTAACAAACAAACGCCAAAAAAAAGGGAGAAATCAAGATGATAGATATTTGATACGAAAGAAGCAGGAAACCAAACGAGAACACTCACCAATCACCCACACCTCAATAATTGCCACAACCTCAAAAGACAGCCACTATATAAAAAAAAAAAAAGGAAGGAAAAGGAACAATGTCTTTTCTGAAATGTGCTTAAGCTCAAACAGCTTTTTTTTTGTTTTGCATAAGTGCTTTACGGCGCTCTTACTTTACTTTACTTTACTTTTCTGACCCAGCGGCCATTTGGGTTCTAGCCCTTCGGTCTGTCGATATGGCAAAGAATTGACAGGTTTTAATCAGCTGTGCTTTGTCGCTGTATAGAGTGTTTCGGATGTCTGGGGAGGCAGGTAGGTAGGTGCTACGCAGGTCACAAAGTGCAGGGCAGTTAAAGAGGTGGTGTGGTACTGTCTCATCCTGGCAGTCGCACAACGGGCAGTCGGGTGGGGTATCCTTGCGGATCCTATTAAGGTAGGAATTTAGTGGTATGTGTTGTGTTCGCAGGCGAAATATTGTGACTTGTTCTCTTCTACTCAGGGAATTTATTGCATCTTTAGAGTTGGGGGCTGTCATGTGTGCAAATACAGTTCTTCCAGTCTTGCCCATTGCCCATCCACTCAGCCACTGTTCCCTGGTGTTGCATTTGATGATGTTCTTGGCTGTCTGGTGTGATACTGGACTGTGTGGTTGTGTTTGTGATGCTCCCTTCTTGGCAAGGGTGTCTGCTCTGTCGTTTCCTGGGATGTTGCTGTGGCCAGGTATCCACTGTAGTGTCAGGTCGACGGCATAGGTCTGTAGGAAGGTGTTGATTGTTTGAGCCACAGATAGGCAGGCTGGGCTTTCGAAATTCATGTTTTCCAGAGCTTGGAGTACTGACTTTCCGTCTGTGAAGATAATAGTGTTCTTGATTTTGTTTGGATATATTATGAAAATGTTGGTCAGGTGGAGGATTGCTGCTTCAATGGCGATTGCCTCAGCCTCGTAATTTGTACAAGAAGTACCACATGCGTCAAATAGCTCTTCACATGTTTTGTCAGGATGTTCAATTCTTACCCCAAAGCCTGCGTTTATAGTTCCCTTGAAGGCTGACCCGTCTGTATAAATATGAATTGAATCACTAGGGTAGGAGTCAATTGTCTTCAGAGCTGTTGTCTTCAGTTCTACTGGGTCACATTCCTTTTTCACTGTCTCTTTTATGAGGGAGGTTTTGATGTTGGCGTTCTTGATGTTAGTGTTTGGGGGGAGTTCTGGTCTTAAAGGTTTCAGCATTTCTCTGTTACATGGAAGATGGTGTTTTTCTGCTAGTTCAGTGGCTGTGTCAAGTATTGATCTTCCATGAATCCGTTTCTTTGGTCGTCTCTGTTCAATTATTTTCCTGTTCGGGAGGTTTTTCTCCAGTCTTTTGTAGCGCTCACTCATCTCTACTACAGCTGCCTCTCTCCGCAAGTCCAGGGGTTCCAGGTTCGTGTGGATTTCACAAGCTGCAGTTGGAGTGGATCTCAAAGCTCTGGAGATAAATCGTACAGCTTGGTTTTGAATTTTGTCAAGAGACCTCTGAGTTGGTTTGCTGCAGATTGTCTGTAAAGTTAGGTTATATTCCATGGCAGATCGTACATAGCCAACATATAGCTGTCTGAGTGCATCCTTGTCCGCTCCCCATGAAGTGCTAGCCAGTCTGAGAAGGTTAAGTCTCTTGTTGGCCTTCGTCTTCAGGTTCCAGATATGGTTTTTGCATGAAAACTGTCTGTCCAGCTCGATCCCAAGGTAGGTCGGGTTTTCAACTTTTTCTAGTTTGTTTCCTGCAAGTAAGATGGTGAGATTTTGCTTTGCAACTTTGTGGCTTTTTGTAAAGACGGTGTAGATTGTCTTGGTACAATTTGCTTTTAGTTTCCACTTGCAGCAGTAGTTGTTGAATCTATCTAGATCCTCATTTATAAGCCGTGCACTGATGCCAGCTTGTTTACTTGTATGCCAGATGGCTAGGTCGTCGGCATATAGGGCCTTCTCTGATTTCAGTGTCTCAGGCAGGTAGTTGATGAAAACAAGGAAAAGTGTGCAGCTCAAAAGAGGAACCCTGGGGTAGGCCCTCCTCCAGTACAGCTTTGGATGACACCCCATTGTTAATCCTGGTCTGGATTGTCCTGTCTGTAAGGAAGGTCTTCACCCATCTGTAGAGTTTCCCGTGGATTCCTGTCTGTGTCATCTTCCACAGGACGCCTTTTCTCCAAACCCTGTCGTAGGCTTGCTGGAGATCGACGAATACTGCAACTGTGTGCTTCTTTTCCTGGAAGCCATCAAGGACTTTCTGACTGAGCCTGAAGAGCTGGTCATCTGTTCGTTGGCCTGCACGAAATCCTGCTTGGTTGCTGTCCAGGGCACCGGTTGTTTCCAACCACCAGTATAGGCGGTGGTTGACCATTCTCTCTGCTAGTTTCCCGATGCATGAGGTGAGTGAAATGGGTCGATAGCTTTTCATTTCTTCAGCAGGTTTTCCTTTCTTGAGAATGGGTGTGATGATGGCGTTTCTCCATGCTCTGGGGATGGTGTTTTCATTCCACGTCTTGTTGATCAGCTGGAGAATATAACCCTTACCAATGGGACTGAGGTTGACAAGCATTTCATTGTGAATCTTATCTGGTCCTGGGGATTTGCGGGGCTTCAGTTTCTTCATTGCTCTGTTGAGCTCAGTGAGTGTGAAGTCATCTTCAAAGAGAGAGATGCTTGCATTTGGCGCATGCTCTTTCTCCTTCAGTCTTTTCAGACAGTCTCTATGTTGGTCAGTGTGGTGCGTAGCTTTGTTTATAGAAGCAAAGAACTTGTTGAAGGTTTCTGCCTTTTTTTGGTCTTCTACGATGGTGCCTTCCTCTGTGTCCATGGGTTTTGGGTTGTTTCGGCGCTTTTCTCCACACAAGTTGGAGAGAAGTGACCATGCTTTGGCTCCGTTTCTACGTAGATCAAGGTCTGCAACTGTGGTGCTCCATTTGTTTCTTTTGGCCAAGAGGGTTGTCTGTTTGACCTTAGCTGAGGCTTTTTTGTAGTTAATTTTGTTTCCTGTTGTAGGATCGCTTTCAAGAGTTTTTCGAGCATTTTCTCTGTCTTGGACTGCTTGTTCGTTGTTCTTGTTCCAGAAAGGCTTGTACTTTTTCCTGCAACCCCTAGGAATGCAGAGAGCCGCAGCCTTGAGCAGGGAATCTGTTATTGCGCCACAGAAGACATCAACAGAGGGGTTTGGTGTAATATCTTTCAGGAGCTTTTCTGTTGTTGTCTTGTAGAGCTCCCAGTTCGCCTTTTTAAAATTCCACTTGGTCTTTTGTACAAAGTGACTTTGGCTTGGGGTCGACACCGAAGTCATGATGGGTCTGTGGTCGCTACCTATGCCGTCAAGGACTTCTGTGGTGTGTCTTTGGAAGAGGTCGGATGAAAGGATGGTCAAGTCAGGCCTGCTGAGGGTGTTGTGAGCCCTGTGTAGAAGGGTAGGGGTAGATTTCTTGTCTTGGAGAACAAGGAGGTTTGCTGTGCCACAGAGTTCCTCTATGGCCATTCTGCTTTTGTTGTATGTTCTGTATCCCCACTGAGGAGAGTGGCCATTAAAGTCACCCACAACTATTGTTTTGGTGTATATCGATTCTTGAAGAAATGAAAAAGAGCAGTCATTTCCTGGGGGGCTGTAGATGTTAAAGATTGTAAATTTGCAACCTGCATACCAAATGGTAGCTTTTTGGGTGTCTGTTCTTGTGTCAGTTGTGATGTTCTCAACTTTTCCTTGTATGTCATTTCTGATGTAGGTTATTACACCCTGGCAGTCAGGGCATGTGCAGGTATAATGGGTGTAACCTGGGATATAGGGGTCTGTGTTACGGTGAATAGTTTCTTGTAATAGGGCAATGTGGATTTTTCTTGAGTCCAAAAGGTGAGAAATTTCTATTTTCTTGTTTGCGAGGCCGCAAACGTTGACCTGGAGTAGTCAAAACTGTTATGTTTTCCCAGTAGCTAACTTTTCACCAGCAGCCTGGAGAGGCACTGCATGGCGCGGGCCTTGATAAACGAGGCGTCGCCCGAGCTCGGATGAATTTAATTTATTTTTCTTTGCCATATTTGCTGGGGAGCCTGTGGCTTTTCTTCCCACCCAGGTCTGTGGTCTACCAGCAGTCCGGTGCATCTGACATTGAGATTTCTGAGCTACAAGTTTTGTCTCTCACAGAAGTGGGGCAACGCGCTGAGCAGGGACTGGCTTCCGTTTTACATGTGGTCAAGGCACGATCCACTGTGGTCCATTCCCCGCCACCGCTGTCTCCTGGCGGGCTGTGGGGGGTCAACTTAATCTGGTCTGACCCTGGCAGCATTGTTGAGCCAAAATCACACAGACGAGCGGCTTGTCACGTCCTGGATCCTTTGTGTCGGTACGTAGACGTCCATGTTTAGGCATGCCATGTCCCCGAGGCCTATCCCACCCAGTGGTGTGTTCATCTTTGCAGGGACCAGGAGAATCCATGGAGATGCACAAGGCCAAAGGCAGAGCACAAGCCAACCACAGGGAGTGCGTAGAAGAAGTAGGTGAGGTAGCACAGGAGGACACTCACTCAAGGGAGAGTGAGAGTGTGTTGGTGGGGGGCATAGCGTCTACCACACGCCGGTGGGTTCTGCCCTCCGCACCTTGTGGGGTCACACCTACTCCCAGCCTGTTGATTTTACCCCTCCTGGCAAAGGGGGGTTGGTTTGTTGGCGCCAACAATTTGCCATTTGCCAGAGCCACGTCAGTGCAGACAGGGATCACCACGAGTAGGTGCGGTTGGCTAGACTGGGAGAAGCTATATGAGACGCTTGGGTATTTCTCATCTTTTAAATGAGGCCCTTCACCAGCCCTTGATCCCCCTTTACGGTGCTCCAAACTGCATAAGGTCACATGAGCGCGCGGGACACAGTGCACATTTTCATTTATAGGAAATTTTGAATTTTGCCCCGGTGGCCATCGAAGCATACTCTTATCGATTTTGGACCACCAAGGGATCTTTAATGAGCGCAACTTGCACATAGGCCCTCCGAGATTTTTCGCCCTTTTCCGAGAAGGCTAGGTGTAGATCTTTCCTACCAGAAGATCAGGGGTGTGGCTGAAAGACAGTAGTAAGAAGGGGCCAAAGAGTAGCAGTAGAAAGGCTGCAGAAAGAGTCAGGAGCCCAGAGGAGGGGGCAAACGGGGTGAGGGGTGGGGACAGAAAGTGAAGACGAAAGCAGACGACAGAACATTGTTAGAGAGCAGGAAAGGATGTGAAAGGAGAAAATTTTAGAGAAAAAAATTTTCCTTTGCTATCCGGATTCGAACCCGGGATCTATTGAATGAGAAGTAAACACTTGAACCTCTAGGCCACGAGAGCCCCCTCAAACAGCTTGAGCAAGCTAAGACTTTTTAAAATGAAGCCTTTCTTTCCTTTTTTTTAAAGATATATAGTGGCCGTCTCTTGAGTTTGTGGCAATTATTGAGGTGCGGGTAGTTAGTGGGTGTTCTTATGTGGTTTCCTGCTTCTTGTGTATGCTCTAGCTTATTGCGTAAAGTCTGAAATTTTCATCAAAACATTTGCATCCTCTTGTGTATAAAGTTGCTCATATGGCAATCTGCATGTGTCAAAATCAATGGACAAAAATAGGATGGTTTTGTGCATCAGTAAAGCGCCTTTCCCCATTAAAAATAACTTTGTTTGAGGTTCCTCAAAGGTATGTTTGATTTTTTTTTTTTTTACTACTTATTTCCAAGCAATGTTTCTGTTTGTTTTTCCAAACATTTTTAACTTACCAATATTCTGCACCATATCAGGACAAAGAATTTTTTTTAAATTTGAGGAATAAAGCACATTATGTGACACATTAAATGAAAATTTCCCACTGTGAAACAGAAAATAACAAGACTGTAGAAGCAGATGAATAAGACAGAAAAAGACACAACACCTGCACCAGACTTGCAACAACAACAAAAAAAGAAACCCCAAATTATTAACTCTACCATCAGCTATGCATGATATATCTATCAAGGCCATTACCTGATCCTGTCACTTGTGCCGCTGTAGCCCCACCGACTCTCAATCTGGCAGAAGCGCGACACCACCTGCTCCTTGCCCGTCAGGCAGCACCGTGGCACATCCAGGAAGCTGATGCTGGGCTTGGGGTTCACCGTGAAGTAGAGAAAAAGCTCCACCACTTCCCGGTCCTCTAGGATGCCACTCTGTGCCGAGCCCATGGCAAACTCTTCCACCGTCATCAGGGGAAAGCGAATCAGACGCAACGCACGGGCTAACACATGTCTCTGGAGGGGACAAAATGGAAGAAGACAATATTACATCTCTTTCAAGCGCAATTCAATTACACACCTCCAAAAGGTACACAATGGTTGATGGTGACATCAGAAACAGCTTTCATCTCCCTCAGGCACAATTCCATTGCACATCTCTGGAAAGTACAATGCAGATAAGTATTCCTTCATTTACTTGAATCCACAACAACTAATACTAAGACTTTGCTACATGTTTTAAATTCAGTCTTGTTAAAAGTCAAGAGAAGAAAAGATAGAAAAGGTGGGAGGGAAAGGAACTGTGATGGAACAAGAAAAAGAAGAGAGGAGAAGGCCTTTTCAGCATTACTGTGGGGGGTGTGTCTGTCTGTATGGGCGGTGAATGACACTGAGGGCTGATCAAAAACTGTCTTCCCTGAATCTGAAAAAATGGATAAACTGCTAACACATCTTGGGGGAAAAAATCATAAGGAATAAGTGTGCATGATTAATTACCTTGATTTTTGTCCAGTATCATTCAATATTTTTATTTCACTTAATTTGGGGCTGATGATATACGTTTGAAACTTTGGCGATTTTCACTGCTGCTTTTACAGGTTTCTGAGCTGTTTTCATAAATTTTTTAAAAATATTTGATAAACCCTCTTAGTACTGTCTAATGCCAGTCCTTCAACACCAAAGGTTATTTATGAAGGAAGACATCCATCTCCTTTTACCCCTTCCCCCCTTGACTGACCTAGTGAACTGCTGCACGTACCCCACTAAAAGCCTAGATCAGGATTTACCAAACTATGTTGCCTAAGGTCAGTTCGTCTTGCCTGCAACCATGTGGGGAAAAAACTTGGAAGATGAGTTTGCAGAGTGTTCTGGACTTGACTCTAGATATCACTCTCTCTTAAGAATGCCCCATCGGAGTTAGTGATTCAAACCACAGCCACCTATCTATGTCATCGTTCAGTATATCATGTGAACTAACTGCATGCCCAAACACCCGCTCTTGTCTTTATTAAATCACAAACATGAACCACAAGAAAACAAACCTGATTTTCACTTGTCAGGGGAAAGTTCTGCCTCACACACTCTGCCTCTGCCCATCTGCACACAGCTGAGAACAGCTTACATTCTCGGATGCCCAGAGTGTCTCTCTCCAGGACAACACAGAGAGTGTCGAGATCAATATCGGTGAAGCCATCAGCGGCCAGAGCCTCACTAGTGTTCTTGTCAATCGTCTCCAGACACAATGCTGCCAGCTGGGGTTCGTCGAACAAGCGAGCCTGTGTCAGCAGCATAAATGCGTTGTCGGGACTGAGATTGCGCTTGAGGAACTCCACACAAGCCCTCTCTAAAGCAGGAACCGCATACTTCTTTGCCGTGTACAGCGTGGTCATCACAGTCTCTGGGCCAATCTGAACCTCATCTGTGTACAGAAACCTGAGGAGAGCAGCAAAAGCCGCTGGTTCTACATCAGGGATGTCTATCACACTTTCACTTGTAGCCAGTCGACCGTTGAACAAGGCATCAAAAACAGCACTGCCGATCGACAGAACAAACTTGTGAGCAGAAATAAGCTGATGAGCTGGTGGTTTTCCAACCTGTTATTGAAGAAAAAAAGCAAACACTTCACATAAAAGTAAAAGCAAAATACAATCAAATGTAATAAAAAGACAGATTTACCTACACTGAGTCCACTTATCACTAACATAATGATAAATTTGGTCAGTTAAAAAGAGTTCCACTATTCAATTCTGAAAAATTAAGGAGCATAAACGAAACACAGAAGCTTTACAGTAAAGTAATATTAATAAAAGTAAGACTTTTGGTCTACAAAGTCACCATAGCAAAACAAACTTTACCTCTTACTCATTGATGGGAAAAAAAATTTCAAAAGTAACCCATTGACTGGAAACTGTTCCTATACCTGAAACTGAATGTCTGTCATTGTATCAGTGTTGTACAAGTAAGTGAGCCTGTCTTTCACGCTGGTCTTTGTGGCTTGCCAGTTATAGGAAGCTTGGTTTTGATTCTGTGGAGGCGTTGAACTCAATGGTGAGGAAACCAAAGGAGGAAACAAAAACTGAGTACTTGGCAAAGACTCAGCATCTGATCCTCCATTCGCAGTTTTGATGGAGTTGGCACTGCAGGTGGTACCTAGTAGCAAACTGTTGTTCCCTAGACATGGTCCACTTCCGGTCATACTTGGAAACGTGGTCAAGAAATCTGCCGCAGCCATCGAATCTCTCTTGTTGGTGTGCAAGTACGGGACGTGGTAGCGAGGAGGTGACGACGACAGAGTACCCGTGCTCGATGCCTTGACAACTGCATTCACCGGTGAGCCTGCCAGAGTGGCGCTGTTAGCAGGACCCACACCATTCAGCGAGTGTCGGTGATCTCGTGGGGGAGCCGATGTCTGCATGGACACCATATGTTCTCGAGGTGAAGGGACTGGATCACTCCGGTCGTGAGATGGTGATGCCGGCTGAGAGCTGGGTAGAAATTCAGCACACGCTAGAGCTGCACCACCACTGCTAGCCGTTGCACCGCCATTGGCCCCATGATTACTGGGCTGAGTACTCAAGCCCTGGGTGGGACTAGCACCTTGACTGCTTTGCTTCTGGTTTGAGCACAGTTTGTTTCTTGCCTGACCTTCTTTCTTGTTTTTGTCTCCCTCCATATTCGTTAACCCCTATATACAGAACAAAAAGACAAAGTTAAAGAAAAAGTTATTTTGCAATTTTGACACACATTTAAAATAATTTTCAGTTTTAGTTTTAGTAAGTGTTTTACGGCACTTGCAACACAATAAGGTCATATAAGTCTGCCGTCGTAAGGGAAAACGACGAAAGGTCCTGCGCAGGTAGCGAGGCAAATTTTTCAGGAGAGGCAAAAACTGTTTTCACTTTATAACTCTTCTATTTTTCACTCTTCTAAGCTGTAATTCACCAGATATCTGATTGGGGTGCTCATAATGCAGTTTCTAAAGTTTGAATGGTTTAGGTTTAAAAGTAGCAAAGTTATTCGACATTCGTCGTTCTCCCTTACACTGCGCACCCGCAGGTGAGCCTTGCGATGTACGCGAAAACGACGAATGGTGCGGTTCGTCGTTCTCCCTTACAGTCGTGGTTTATGGGAGTAGGCGATGGTCAGTTGTGACGCATTATTGACAGTTTTGACTGTGTACTGGTTACTACAAATAAAAATAAAACGTATACAAACTAGCTATTATTTTACTAATAAAGTTAGGTGTTTGTTATATCTCAACTGTAACTCGGTAAACGTCCTTCGTTTGCCTTCCTCGCTTGGTTAAATACTACAGTCAGCGTACAAATCAGATGTGCGCACATTTTCAACAGCTTGATTAAAAACTGTCTCATTCGGAACAAAAGCTTGATCTCCATGATATCTCTTTTAAATTGTATTCTCTTCAGAAGCGAGTTTTACTTTTATTTTCGCTAATTGCAAAATTTTCCCTGCACGACCAAAGGGATCAACAATGTTACAATGTCAATAATACGATCAGATCATTGCAAAGTAAAACTTTCTCGTAAGAAATGTAACAATCTGACAAGACTGTATCACAAACGCTTTCGGGAGAGGTAATGCGACGCTTTGTATTTAATAAAGGATTCAGTTGATCGGAAAACATACCACAAAGTAGAGATCGACAAGGACAGTTTGAATCTGCAACACATTATTATACTCGATCGTAACGTCCATCAAGTCATAAAAAATGGTAAAGCAAGACTAAGTGTCGCCACAATACGTCCACTTTTTAAGTTGGACAAAGAAATTTACTCTCATAAGGCAGTGTCATTAATTGCTTGGTAATTCTATAAGGATGTCGACCAGTGACACGTGCTAGACAAATTGCGGCACTATTACCATTGTTGGGATTTGGGATGTCAAATGACTGGACAGCAAACTAACATGACGTTAGTCTGTGAACATCTGGCGGACACTAATATGCAGTGCAAATAAATTTCTCCCTTAATACTTTTTTTACCCTCCCATTCACACCCCTTTCCCCATGTTCCCATCCGTTTTCCCCTCCCTCCCGCCTGCTCTTCTCAATTCACACAAAATCAGCATAGGCCTCATACCTGAAGACAGACAGAAAGACACACTAAGTGATACATTCTTATAAACCTGGTCGACGGTACTCCGGGGGAGTGGGTGGTGCTGAGTTTGTTTAAAGAAAACCTAGTATGTTTTTACTGACGCAACAGTGACCAATTATCATTCGTCACCCATGCCAAATTTTCCCAACGGCAGAGACCAGGGGACAACGTCGAACGAGCAGTGATCCTTGACCGATCGACCATTCGTCGTTCTCCCTTACACTGAGCTCTGGCTCGGAGCTCGCCAGTGTACGGGAAAACGACGAACTCTCAATTATGCAACAACGGATTAGAATAAGACAAAAAATTTTACACAATCAGATGCGGAATTAAATACTCTACAAAATATATAAAAATACAAAAATCGTTTTCCCTTACGACGGCAGAAGTGCCGAAGATTAGAAGTGTTACAAGAGAGTAACAAACACAAAAAAGAAGGAGGGGATATAAAGACGACAGATGTTTGATAGGAAAGAAGAAGCAAACCACACCAGAGCACCCGTCAACCACCCACAATAATTTTCAAAGGTTATAATTCAAATATATATATATGAGTTTTTTTAAACAACACAAAAAATAAAAAACCCTTTCCCATGACAGTGTTTAGGACAGTCATGTGAATTTGACTTTACTTTTACATGTAAAACAAGAGATACAAATGAATATTCAGAAATGCAAATAAAAAGGCAGGAGAATGGAGATAAAATGTATCATGCACATTACTGTGTTGCAGAACTTGACAAATTGACTGGAACGTTTAAAGTAACAGCAAAAAGCTAAGCTAAAATCAATGTTGGACCATAATTCATGGATAAGTTAGGTGTGTTATTCACTTCTAAACCTTAACTCATTTAGCACAACTGAAAAGAGTTCTCACATGGCTGGTTACCATCCCTGTATGTTTGATGAGAATTCTTGTAAAATCCACTTCGTCTCTTTATAAAGCCCGACATTCCGTAAAAGGTTAGTTCTACCTTTATCTGTATTCATTTAGTAAACGTCTTGTGCTGTTGAAGTTCAGTTTTTCACAGTGACAATGGCCTGCAGTAGTCGAAAACGGACCATCACAGTACTAAAATGATTTTCTAATCTGAAAGTTAGCAACTCTTCAAATAATGTAAATCATCAAGTCTTACAAGCTACAAAATAGCAAAATAGAAGAAAGAGATACGAAAGTTTACTTGTGTTGATTGAGGGCTGGAAAGACGAATTGCAAATAAAATGTTTACATATGTTTACCACAGACGCATCAAAAGGCCTACATGAAACTGTGTGTAGAGACGCTGGATGGTGAAATAACATTCTGTCACTCAACCTATGTGACCAAAAAATAATGATTTTATATATATCAGCATGTGATATCAGCATTTGTGCAATGTGATTTTAAAAAATAATTAATCACAGAAAAACTATAACGCACAACAAAATGAAACTAAACATAGATCTAGATCTATTTGGAAAGACAAATGGTGGTGGAAGTAATGATGATGCTGTAGTGGTGGTGGAAAGACCCTGAATTGTCAGTTACCGTGTAGACACTGCCATTGGGCAATGAGAGTGCAGTCTTTTGACTTTTGACATAATTACACAGTCCTAGTAGGTAGGCCTAGGAAATTCTAGTTCTCATTCTGGTTTTAGGTAAAATCGCCCAACAACAGTTAGATCTATATTGTAATGTAGACCGAACTTCCATACTTAGATACCGGTACGAGAATCAAGATCTAGATCTACATCATAACTCACTTAAAAGCCGAGTCCGAATATATAACACATTTTTTTCGGACCTGAGTCCGAATAGATAAAACCCATCCTTCATGTCAACACCCCCCCCCACCACCCCGTTCACACCTTTAACTCATTCGCTACGCCGAGCCGTGGGGGGCGGCGCGGCTGAAGTGCCGTCAGTACGCTAAGCCGCCCCCGGCGGCTCGAGAACCAACGTTCAATTTTAGCTTGGTTTCTATTCCAATCCACATGTCCATGTTAAAATAAAGGTCATAATATAAAGTTGACTTCCGGGTCAAGCGTTTCCACCGAAAATCGGAAGTTTTGATTCAGTTTTGAAACACGATTTCGAAGTTTATGCGACATTGTTTTATTGCGAAGTCCAAATTATAGCCCAGACACCAGTCTTAGTACTTTTACACAACAAAATGTATCATTATTTTGCTCACTAAAAAAGTGTTGGACTCTTCTTATAATATTGATACTACTGGACTCAAATTGCCAGTGCACTGTAATTGAGAAATCAATATTTTTGAGTGCTAGATCTAAATAGTCAAAATAATTTTTTTCTCCCCAAAATCACTACTTTTTGGTGAATTTACTCAAAAAGTACCACCCAAGACATGTATAGGTTTATTCCAAATGCAATTCTGAATAATTCCATGTAAGATACAAGTGTTTTTTTCTGTCTGGGATCCTTTTTTCAAAATTATTTTTTTCAATATCGGAGGTTATGATCCAAATGTACAAATATTACGGAATGTATGTAAATAACTGCTCATTTTTCAATATTTCCCTGCTCTATATACAGTTATGGTTATTTTGATGTATAATTTGACTAGGTGCAAACATATTTTTTTATTTTCATCTGAGATTATAAATTTTTGGTTTTCAAATTTTATCCGCAGCCAATCACAATTGTGTTGCATAATCACCTCTTATAGGCACCAAAGTTGAAAAATACTCAAATAAACAATACAGATCTATTCTGCAAACCATACTGAAAATGTTGGTATATAATATGTTGATATTTATTTGAATTTATGGCCCCCAAGACCTGTGAACTGCACACTAGTCATCCTCTCATTTCGCCCTCCCGAAAAAAATTCATCCACAAGCCAAAAATAATATGTAGCGAATGAGTTAACCTTACACACACGCTGACACACACACACATGCACACTCTCACACATACACTCACACACGGGCCATTCCATTCGCTTATTATCAACAAATCTCGAGAACGGAAACCATTCAGAGAAATAGAGTTCAAATTTATTTTCCCGAATGTTCGGAGAAATAGAGCCGGCCTTTTATTTTTCCGATTTGTGAATGAAATTGTGGAGTAAAAGCCGGGACCACTTTGACTTCTCCCGTAGAGTGCTGGATAAGGATAGATTAGATCTAGATCTAGAAGGAACGGGTGAGAATAAAAATACGATCTACCTCTCACCCCGGGTGAGACTTGCCAACGTAGGCTATTCTCACCCGGTGTGAAACAAGACCTGTTTTTCCTCATTTTGGAATACTGTCTATCGGTGTGGATGATCAAATTGATAAAAGCCAAGAAAAAATTACATTACAGCACAAAAGTAAGCTAATTTGATCGTCTTCAAAGATGCTATGGCCATTTCACTTTTCGAATCGAGCCGAACTACATTTTGTTTTGCCCAGAAGTTCTCGCAAGATCTACTCCTCCCCTCTCTCTCTCTCTGTCTCTTTCTGAATACTGTCTATCGGAGTGGACGATCAAATTGACCAAAACAAAGTTAAAAATGATGTTAAAAAACAAAACTAGATCTAAATTAATTTGGTTGTCTACAAAGATGCTACGGCTATTTAACTTTCCGAATCGAGCCGAACTACGCAGGTCGCCATTTTGTTTTGCCCGGAAGTTCTCGCGCTACTCCTCTCTCTGTCTAGACTCTTTCTCTCTCTCCACTGCCCACAGACAAAATTGCACGCTTTTAGGCTAACACTAAAAGTAGTAGGCCACCTCTATTCTCACCCGGGATGAGAATAGTGCAGGCGAGTCTTTTGGCTATTCTCATCCGGTGCGCGTTCACCGTTATAGCCTAGACAGATCTTGGCCAACAAATTTTGCGTTCACCCTAAACCACAGAATTCTACACTGTGATAACAGAAAAATTGTAGAATTCTGTGCCGTGAACGAACGTTCCATTACAACTGTAGCCTACTAAAAGCGTACAATTTTGTCTGTGGGTAGTGGAGAGAGAGAGAGAGAGAGAGGAGTAGCGCGAGAACTTCCGGTCAAAACAAAATGGCGACCCGCGTAGTTCGGCTCGATTCGAAAAGTTAAATAGCCGTAGCATCTTTGTAGACAACCAAATTAATTTACTTTTGTGTTTTAACATCATTTTTTAACTTTGTTTTGGTCAATTTGATCGTCCACACCGATAGACAGTATTCAGAAAGAGACAGAGAGAGAGAGAGAGAGGGGAGGAGTAGATCTTGCGAGAACTTCCGGGCAAAACAAAATGGCGACCCACGTAGTTCGGCTCGATTCGAACAGTGAAATAGCCATAGCATCTTTGAAGACGATCAAATTAGCTTACTTTTGTGCTATAACGTAATTTTTTCTTGGCTTTTATCAATTTGATCATCCACACCGATAGACAGTATTCCAAAATGAGGAAAAGCGGGTCTTGTTTCGCACCGAGTGAGAATAGCCTACGCTGGCAAGTCTCACCTGGGGTGAGAGGTAGATCTAGATCGTTTTTCTATTCTCACCCCGGATGAGAATAGCCACTTCCACAGTAGTAATAGATCTAGAACGTTTGTTCACAACACAGAAATCTATAATTCTGTTATCACGGTGTAGAATTCTGTGGTTCAGGGTGAACGCTTCACTGGTTGGCCTAGGCTATAACGGTGAACAGTGAACGCCCACCGGGTGAGAATAGCCAAAAGACTCGCCTGCGCCTGCGCTACCGGGTGAGAATAGAGGTGGCCCTAGAAGCAAGATGTTTCTAGAGATGATAATGAATGAATCATGACAATGATAGATCTAGATAGAGATCAAGAATCTAGAGTATTGATAGAGTAGTAATAGTAGGCCTATTGTCACTATTGATAATCTAATATCTAGGCTAGGTTCTAGATATCTAGAATATATAGAGATCTAGCCTCTAGGCTAGGACAGGTTTACTTACAAATGAAAATGACAAGACTTTGAAATCAGGACCAGTGAGTGACTATGGTCTGGGGCAATAACTTAGCATGATTTGAAACGAAAAGTCCAAGTGGCCATTCCTTTGTGTTCTAAGAATAAACGTTGATGTCCAGAACAGTTAGAGTTAGGCTGGAGCTGACTCTTGTTCCTGTTGTGCCCGTGTTGTCTTGCTTAGTTTTGCCTTCTTTTCGCCCGTTACTTTTTTTAGTTTTCGGACTAATTCTTCCCTGATTTCCTTTAACACTAGGGGGATGTTTTCCTCCTTGGCAGTCCTTAGTTGATTTTTCCCAGATAGGCTAATGTCAATTTTTACATCAACTAAAATTCTCGGCCTTCATTTTGCTGAAGCAAAAAGTATCAAATTGCGTCGAAACTAGTCAAAAACTGTATGAGAATTATTTGTACTTTGATTAGAGAAACAAAATATAGATCTAATAAATTTGGGCAATAATACACCTGCTGCATAATAATTGAGAAGAAGCGAGGAGATTCAAGGTGAGTTCATGCAATGCAGAAATTATCTGGCACTTCAAGCACATCCCATTCTGGCAAGCCTGCATTAAATTTTTCGAGAATGGTAGATAGCAGTTTAGTGCAGTGTGCAATCATTTTGTTAGAAAAAGGTTTCCTTCCTTAGCTGTGTCAAAGATAGTACTATCATTGGCTGTGTGTAGTGTGTAGTGTGTAGGCCTATTCGACATCGGCAATCGGCAATCAGCACACAGAGTAATCTGAGACACAGAAACGGCGAGAACGTCAGGGCAACGTTTGTCAGGTAGGCCTAGATCTATATGAAGGTTTCTGTAGAATTGTAAATGGGCTGATCCAACAATTAACATTGTCATGCTTATAACTGTGCCTGAACTACAACAGGGAACTGGCTGCTTTTTCTTTCCTAATCTTTACTGTCATCATTTCCTCTTGATCTAGATCTAGATCTAGATCTAGATTCTATTTCTTTTGTATCATGTTTGTCACACTCTTGTGACCCGCTGTTTCGGGGGTGCCTTGATATAGTCGAAGCGAACTTTGTGACTATGTGCTGATGAAACTAGAGAGGTGAGAAGTCTGATTCCCTGTAAGTAAAGGACTTCTCTGTTGACATCCTCCCCTTGGGCTTGGCGCTGATATGATCTTATATTTTGCAGTTGCGAGCTCCGTAAAACCTCTACTAAAACCAAAAAAAACCAAAGATACCACACAGTTGCTAACATTTATTAGAGATCTTCTAGATTCTAAGTAAACTTGGACATTGGATTTGGAATTAGAGTGGGGGGGGGGTCTCCTCGCATTTTGTTTTTGTGTGAGAATAATTTATTTTTAAAAATCGAAGTGTCTATTTCTCCAAACATTCGGGAAAATAAAGTTCAAATTTATTTGAAATTATTTCTCCGAACGGTTTCTGATCTCGAGATTTTTTGTTTATTTGCGAGTTTTAGGCGTCATCCTTTCATTCTGCCATTCTGCGAGGACCGGGAAGAAGCATTTTTTGGATCGAATTCAATTTCAAGAGCTAGAGGCTAGAGATTTTTTAATGTCTGAATATTCAGATACTTCAGTTGTGGTTGGGGCAATGTTCCCGGACTATGCTTCATTTGAAAATACCTTCAAAAGGTACTGCGAGAAAACAAGACTGATCCACCTTGGCAGTAACCTATTTTGCATCCAGCAAAAACTAAATCCTTCTTGTAAAAAAAAAATCCCTCCTCGCCCCCCGTTCACGCCTTACACACATGCCGACACACACACTCACACACACCGGCAACTCATTTGACTTATTATCAACAAATCTCGAGAATGGAGACCGTTCGGAGAAATGGAGTTCAAGTTTATTTTCCCGAACGTTCGGAGAAATAGAGCCGGCCTTAAAAAATACAGATTCTAAACTGTCTAAACTATTATTCTCCACTGTCGCTGTTGATGAGTTGATGTCCATTTTCATAAAGTGTAACTTCGGGAGTGTATGGTAAACCGGAACAAAGTTTTTACGAAGTATACAGACCTGGTAACCTAAGGGAAATCTTTTGTGATCTCTGAAAGTTTCAGTGCTCTGGGTAGACCTAGACAGACAGATATTCTTAGATCTAGATCTAAATGAAGATTGCGGATGTCTTTTTGATGAATTATCGTTTTTCCTTCTTTTTGGGGTTCGTAAAACCCTCTACTATAAAAATAATAAATTTTTAAGACAATGTGAAGAAGAGAACAATGTCATAATTTCAATCGAGCAGTCACCCTCTATATTTCTCTGTCTTTCTCCATCTCTCTCCCCTCTTTTTCTCTTTCTCTCTGTTCTTTACCCCACCTCCCTCCCTCCTTCCTTCCTTCCCTCCCTCTCTCTCTCTCTCTCTCTCTCTCTCTCTCTCTCTCTCTCTCTCTCTCTCTCTCTCTCTCTCTCTCTCTCCTCTGTATATCACTTGCCTTCTATTTCTCTTTGTTTTTCTCTGTTTTTCTTTCTCTTCCACCTACTTTTTCACTCTTATCTTTCTCCCGTTCCCTCCTGTCAACTGGGGCATGTGATATAATTTGCTTGCACTTCTCTCTGTTCTCTACCCCTTCCCCTCCCTCTCTCTCTCTCTCTCTGTCTCTCTCTCTCTTTCTCTCTCTCTCTCTCTCTCTCTCTCTCTCTCTCTCTCTCTCTCTCTCTCTCACACACACACACACACACACACACACACACACTCTACCGGGACTGGGCGCTGAAACTCTGAAATCACAAAAGATTTCCCCTACCGGGTCTTTATACTTCGTGACTTTGTTCCTGGTTACCGTGCCTGTAAACACTCAACTTTTAATTACCTTACTAAATTAGATCTAGATCTAGTAGTGCTCGAGTGGCACTCCAACACGGAAACTCTCCAGGCCAGGGTAGCCAGTGGTGTAAAATTAATTTTTTATATAACCAATGAATTGCCTGCCGGGCGTGTAAATTAAAATAAAAATAATTGTTAGATCTAGATCTACATGATATTACACATGCACGGGAGGGGTGGCATTGTATTGTTTGCGTGTGCTTATTACACTGAACAGTGGAGCTAGAAGCTAAGGATGGAAGCAAAGTAGATGTTCGGTCGTTTCTGTTTTTAATAGGACAGTGGCAATGGGAGGAATTCTGTCACCGTTTAACGAGTGACCACTATGAAACAGAGCAGGATGAGGGTAGGGTTAGGGGTAGGGTTAAAGGTCTCTTCTTTATTGTATTTGTTGGGGTAGTCGCTCGTTACGGAAGTCCTTCCGGACAAACATGGTCCTTTGAGATTTAAGCACTGGTGGTTAGGATAGCACTTGAGAGGCATGAGGTTTTGACACCTGCTTGCTAACTAGACAAATGACCCTTGATCCCTTCTTCAGCAAGACCTCTGAAACACCCCTCCCTCTCGTCCTAAATTCCGCTGTCCAAAACGTAAAATGTTTAAAAAACATAATTTTTATCTCATGAAGCTATAAAGAGCACCTTGCACATCTCTCTGATTGGCCCAAATATAGAAACATATTCCCACCCTCTATTTTTGTCATCTTCCTGGGTTTCCCTCGCCAGTTAACTAAATCTATGACACGTTATTATTATTATTCATCAGAATGCCAATGACAAAGTTTCTAAAAATAGAAAAGCAGCATGTTGTAAACAAAGACAGTGCTGAATAAAGTCCAGACTTCCATCAACAGATGTATGAGGAGTATCCTAAAAATTAAGTGGCAGGATAGAATAAGAAACGAAGAGCTATGGGAAAGGACAGGACAAAAGGATATAGAAGTAGAAATAGGACTAAGATAGTGGTGTTTGATGGGACACACCTTCAGAAAGCCCAGCAGAAACATCACAAGACAGTCACTGCAATGGAACCCACAGGGAGCACGAGGCTGGGGTAGGCCCCGAGAGACATGGAGGAGATGTGTGGAAAGGGACATGAGAGAGATGAAGCTCACTTGGAACGAGCTAGGAAGGATGGCCCAGGATAGAGATAAATGGAAGGAGCTTGTATGTTGCCTATACCCTGCCAGGGGTGAGAGGCATTGATGATGATGTGTGTGTGTGTGTGTGTGGTAGCCTATCCGTTCGAAATGTTCGGAGCCCCGAAGAGTGTGCTCTTCGCCAGGGCCACCGCCTCCCTTGGGTAGCGGGTGAGGCAGTCCAACCTCCCTGAATCCTCCCCGAAGAGATGCCACCGCCGGGCCTCCGTGGCGGGGCATCTCTGCAGCCAGTGCTCCAAATCTTGGGGCTAATGATGTTGTAAACCGTTATACCAAATCATCTGTAATTTAATTCCGTTTAAATAATTATAGATGCATTATCATGTTTCAGGTATACACATATTAACTCTGATATCATGAGGGATGAGACAAAAAAAAACATTGTTTAATTGTGATGTTTTGACCAATTGAAGATTTTTTTTTAAATGGCAATGCTGCAAGGTTGCAGATTAGGCTAATGATTGAGCAAAAGGAAGAGACGTACAAAAGTTTACAGTGAATAATAATAAAGGAAGATAGATCTAGTCGACTCACGCGGGAAACCCTGGAAGATGAAAAAAATAGATGGCCAAAATATGTCATTTACATTTGGGCCAATCACAGGTGTGCTAGGTGCTCTCTATAGCTTCATGTATTTTTATCTAACTCCCTTGCGATTCCATCTTAGGGCAAAAACATAGAGAACACTGAAACTTAAACGGCTGAAGATCGACGCTGACAGACACCAGTAGGTGTCTGCTGGACTCCACATAGAGGGCGCCTAAGGCCTAGATCTAGATCTAAGAAAAAAAATTACAAAACAACACAGCTGGTATTGATGAGGCATTTATTTGGGGGTGGAAAAACAAGAAATTTTCTAAAATATTGCTTAAATTGTTATTCTGCTCGGTTGTCACCCTAATTTGACGACACTGATTTTAAAAATTGTGTAATTAGTTTTTGTCTACTTGAGCACCAGCTCTGAAATTACCTTTTATAATTGTCCCCAGTCCAGTCGGGTGACGTCACGCAAACCGCAGAACCCAATTTGGCGACGGCGAGACAGCATTTAGAGTTCACGACATCTGTGCTTTCTTGTCGTATCTCCATGTTTAATAACAGCGAAAACAGTTCATAACAAAGAGTGAGCTTAAGAAGAAGTCACATTTTCTCTGTTTAAAAAATTGAGATATGACAAGAAAGCGCTGAGGTCGCGAGTTGACAGCGAGGCGCCCTTCCCAGTTTTTCGGCGTAATAAAAATGGAAGTTTGGATTCCGATAAAGCCGACAGTGCCGACCGGTGCTTAAAGCCGCCTGCAGTCTGCCAGCTTTATTTGGGGCAAGTTAGAGTTCATAAGGGAATTTTTATACCTGTCGGCACCTAGTGAGTCAGTCTCTGAAATCGGCATTCTCTATGTTTTCGCCCTTAGACAGATTTGACTGTATTAAAGCAAAACACCTCCCCCACTGACCCACTGCGTTACTTGAACGTACAAACTCGGTAACTCAGTCTGAAGACTGGCTGGCAAAAAATGTTTGAAGCAAGTGACAGCTGTAAAAGCAGATTTTGAAGCCACAAAAATGACTGACCGTGGCTTCTCTGGCATTCGACAGGAGCCACTATGTAGATCTAGGCCTACGGGTTAAAAATTTACGAAAACACACAAAGATATAATATTACGAAATACTGGCGGTTAACACAGATGCCGCGATAGAGAGATGATCGTAAAGGCTTGTTAAAAAATTTATTCCAAGTCAAAGTATTAGTTCAATTAAGTTAAACTTATGCCCCTTCTTGGGTGCTGACTTTTAAAAATTCATGATTTAGGGTTCTCTGTTCTTTCTGTCCTCACATCATGTTCCCTGAAGTTGACATGCTCCGGGAACCTGATGGGTGCAGGTATTGAGGAGAGGAGTGAGACTGAAAAGACAAATGCTCAAAAGAGAGCTGGATGTATTGCTGATAAGTAGGGCATTACCACATGCCAGTGGGTTCTGCTTCGTGTGTTATGAGGCTACAAGGGCTTTTTTTAGTACCATGCGCTCCCTTTCAACAAAATCATGTTACCAAAATTAGGGATCACCTTATGAAGAAGTGGTCAAGTTGATAAAGGGAAACTGTTGTTTACATCTGAGAATGGTGTCACCTTGTAAGTATTGTAGGCACTAACTTTAATAAGAGTATTATTCGTTTTAGACCTTACCTATATGGATTAGGATTATACTTTTTCTTCTGTAAAAGTATGCTACCAATATTTTTGTTCCTGAAACTTATTCTTTCTTACATTAAAACCAGTTTCTACATTTTACTATTTTTCAGAATGACATCAGAAAGGGGAAATCAAACCCCACACATGGATGCAGAGAAAGCCCAAGTACTGTTTGAGCATGGAGCAATGTTCTTGTTGCTGAATTTTCCAGAAGGATCAGAATTTGGAATTGACAATTATTCGTGGACTGTTGGGCCCAATTTCCGTGGCATTAAAATGATTCCGCCAGGAATTCACTTCATCTTCTACAGGTAAGTAGGTAGTGTTAAATGTTTGACATGAATTCTGATTTGTTTGGGCATTTTTTGTTTGAAGTAGTATTATTTGAAGTTATATGAATGCAGATTCTCATGGAAGCAAGAGTTATGTTAACTCACATATATTCTAATAATTCAATAATATAACAGGGAAGATATATATATGACACTTCTTCTGTTGCTCACATTATTCATGGACAAAACATAAAACATCTCTGGGCTTGAAAGTTTACTTCCCCAGTGCCGAAGTTTTATTTTCCTGGTATGTGTCATTTAAAAAAAATGTTGTTAAGTCTTAATGCTCTGCTAAATTAATGTACAGTAAGGCATGTTATTATCAAATATGGTATATTTGTGTAGGATTGATGGAAAATATATTGTTACAATAGTTCAGTCTTAAGACGATCTCATACTTAATCTGTTTCTGGGGGGGAAATATAGCCTGTTGCTTCGAATAATGCTAGCTTTCATTGTTATGAAGTGTTTGCAGTATCTTTGATATGTGCAGATGTTTATGAAATCCACAGTCTTTTCCACATGCAGACTCCCTTTCTCATTCTGTGTCATGTTTTCTGAAATGCCATGAGATGCACAGTTTATATTTAAAATAGGCCTGGCATTGTACCGTCGGGACTTCACAATCACAACATGTAGATCTAGACAGACATTGAAAACAACAGGAGTTTGACACGACTGTACCGGTGGACGTACTCTTTATTACTGACCAGTAGTGACCACTCTTCTCTAAAATACGTGCCAGTGGTTACAGTTGCCAGGTCTTCCTAAATACTAAGGCAATAGAGGTGGTTTGCCTAATAGTAATGGACATTACAGGCATCATTTGAAGATCTATTCTTCACTTAACTATAACCCTCCGTTTTCATATACGCTCTATGCTTGTTTGAAGGAATTATGCGTTCTTCTTTTTTTTTTCTCATCTTTTTCTATTGATTGTTCAAAGTACCTCACCGTAACTATTTTTTTTACCTTCAAATATGCTACCAATCTTTCTACTGCTCAAGGCCTTGTTCAGATTTTGGCAAGTAGACAGTACTCAGACAGCTGAGGCACTAGGCATGGAATAAGCAGGTGTCCACTGTTTCCTTTCTGTGAAGATGCATTGCATGCATTAATGATAGAAAAAAACACAAGCCTCAAGGGGTGATAATTATAATCAATTTCATATGCTAAATATATATTTTGAAGCTGAAAGTGAAAAGGTGAATTATAGTACCTGCACCTTTCCACTTGGAAGTTATGTTAGGCAAATGTCTTCTATCACTTAAATGATCTTTTCCTGCTTAAGAGGGCTAGTTGCTGACTTGTGTTATGGCCAAAAGATGTCTTGGGTATTCTCAAACATATTCTCTCATTTTTATCTTTTCAGCTCTGTCAATTCTGACCATCAGGCAGGTCCACGTTCTGGATTTTTTTACAACTTTGCTTCAAAGGAGATTGTTGTGAAAAAGTGGAGTGTCCAAATGGAAGGTGAGTCTGGTATTTTCAATACAGGCCTACTGCCAGACTGCTTTGAACATCTCCCTAATTTGTCACCAACCCTATAATATACTGCTACTCTTTTCTTCTATACAGAACAAATTAAAAAAATTTTAATGCAGGATGAGCAGCCTGTTTTCCCTCCACCTGATAAAGGAAAGCATACTGTGACGACCACAGGGAAAAATGGATAAAAGTCACAAACTCAGTTATTGAATTATTACCTGCAGCACATTCACTTCTTCCATAAATCACTCTTAATAACTGTCATGTGGGTGGTTGTTGGGCAGTTGTGGTGTGGTTTGCTCCTTCTTTCCTGTCAAACATCTATGGTCATTATCTCTCCTCTTTCTTTTGTTTGTATGTTACTGTAATCTTTAGTACTTATATGACCCAATTGTACTTCATGTGTCATAAAACTCCTTCTAAAATCAATACTAAAAAGATAGATGTTATACGGGTTCAGTCTTGAGCTGGAGGCCAACTAAATTTGAGGTAGACTAGTTATGGAGTCTTGTCTCGTTCATCTTGTTCCTCTAGCCACTGGCACATTAACTCAGTGGACCCGAGTGTACATCTGGAGATGACTGCTCTCACCAAATATGTTCACCAAAAGCAGCGTACAGTGCAGTATGTCTAGCAATCAGCACTCAGTTTTGGAGGGGGGGGGGGGGGTGTTTTGCTTATCACTCCCTGCTTTATCACAGAAGCCTTTGAGTTTGGCTTTTATTTATATAACCTTCTGATGGTGGTAGTGGTGGGGGGGGGGGGTATTTGTTGTCACCATTGCCAGTCATCAAGTTTCACGTCTTTACTCTAACAATACAGTAGTCTGCTTAAATGGAACATTGTTTATACAGAAACAGGGTACACCAAAATGAAATAGAAACTCTGGGGTTTTTTCCGTCTCTAAATTTGAGCTATCTCTCTAAATAGAAAACATGGCTAACTGAAGGAAAATATGTCAGTGTCGCAGATTTCAGTTTAAGCGGATTCCATTCCCCCCACCAGAGCAGTGCCACTGACTGAAGTGTCTTTAGACCAGGGCTCCCCATTCCGCACAGATGTGCGTATATTATGCATTAAACCTGCAGATTATCCCGTTTAACTTTAAGTTTTGGTAGTGCGTGAGACAGTGAGTGTTATGCTTTAAGATTTCATTTTGGGGGTTTGCATACGCTTTAAAACGTAGGTGGTGTGCGTCGGGCAAGCATCATTTTCCCCCCTTCTCTATCCGGGAGCCTAGTCAATGATTTGACCCACACACATACACGGCAGTCACCTTTTTCTGTGTCAGAAGCTCTGAAGAATTTGGAATCAATTTATTTTCTGTGTGTATTACAGTCGGAATTGACCCATTTTGGTTTGTCAACTTTATTTCATTTTTGATTGTGAGTTAAATGTTTATCTGCAGAAATTCTTACTACATATATATATGTATAAAATTAGGCCTGTTGATGGCCTGTGCTCCACTAGGAGTTAAAAAGGGCAAGAGAGAGATATATATGTATAAAATTAGGAGGTAATGACTTTTGAGGATTAGTTTGTCAGACATGGACAAAAAAACCAACAACCCTTTACTAAAACAAGGGTTTAAATACCCCATAGAATAGAATACCAAAGGGTGAAGGAATCTCTTAAGTTGACCTGAAAAGGGGAGCCCTGCTTTAGGCCATTCCCAAAGGGGGGATATTAACATGTTCTTATGCACAGTAGAATTATAAATGGGCTGATTTATAACTGTCATGTTCATACTGTGCCGGAATAACATATAGGGGGAACTGCCGCTTTTTCTTTCCTCTTCCTTTCTATCTTCATTTTCCCTCTACTTTTTTGTATGTTTGTCGCTCTCTTGTGAACTGCTATTTCTGGGGTGCCTTGATAGTCCAAGCAGACTTTGTGCTGTTGAGGCTAGAGAGGTGAGCTGAGTAAGCCTGATTTCCCGTATGGACTTTTCTGTTGACATCCACCCCTTGGGGCTCATATGACCTTATGCAGTTGCGAGGGCTGTAAAACCTTACTAAAACTAAAACTAAAGTTAACAGATTCCACTGTATTTGAAAAATTTTAACCTCTTGTTCATCTGAGACTGTGAGTAAAATTTTTGTGTTCATACTTTTTCGTACATTTATACTCTGCTTTTCAGAAATTCAAATGGATGAAGTCAGTGAAGCTGAGATGGAAAAGTTTCATGACAATAAACAAGAGATGGATAAATACCTGGGCCCTTATCCTTATGAGAGGTTTGTGACTATTGCTTTTTGACAGTACTCTAAGTTGCTGGTAACTCATAACAGTGGCAGTAGTATGCTCTATGACTTAGAAAAGTGGCAATAGCATCTTCATGCCAATATATCTGTGTAGTGCAGAATATAACCCAGTGCAATGGCAGTTGTAAGTTCATACCAATGTCTGTCTAGCAAAGAATATGACAATACAGTGGCAGGAGCACATTCGTGCCAATGTCTGTCTAGCAAAGAATATAACCCAGTGCAGCGGCAGTCGTTTATTCATGCCAGTGCCTGGCTCACAAGAAGCATCTCCTATAGATAGTCGCACAGATAATTCGGTGCCAGCCCACTTGATGGTCTCCCGCAATGTTTCTGTTCTACTTAATGGTCTACCATCAGACCTGTCTGACAACTGTTCTGCAGGGTGGTCTTTTAGTCTACTACAATTTACCAATATTTCTCTGGGACATAATTTATACAGGCTTAGGACTGACACTAACTGTATTAAAAATGTTTTAGTGGTTGCAATTTGTCTGGATGGTCGGGTGAGGGAAAGCTGCCCCCCCCCCCCCCCCCCCCCCATTTTCTTGAAAGTAGTGCATTGGGATGTGGGAATGATTGTACATCATGTATAAAATTACTCTGTGAAGGTGTTATAGTAGAACACATCTTCAGGGTAGTCCTTCAGGACTTTCAATAGACCACTTTATTGCGGTAGATGGCCTAAGATGGTCAACAACATCATTGCAACATGGTGTACAGCGCACTCAGACATGCATGACTCCAGAACACAAATTCCTGGAGCTGAAGGTTTAGTCCTTTTTTTTTTTATCCCTAATTTCTGCTATAAATTGAGAGCGTGTACTAAAGATCAGATATTTCGACTTTATTCCGTTTGAAATATTACTTGGATAAGGTTAACACGATACCTTTTATGATCAAATCTTTGTTTCTACTTGTGGCTCTGCTCTTACTTTGCCCAAAATTGCTCCATGAAATATTTTATGATAGAAAAGTATGTAGGGCCTATTACAGTGGAGTCCACTTATAACGAGTCCTGAAACAACGAGAAGTCTGTTATAAAGACACTATTCTAAAACCCCGTTTTTTTCCCTTCTTTACCTTTGTAAAAAAAATACTGCTATAGCGCACTCGGGCAAACACGGTAGTCGGTTATAGCGGAATATTGCTGCTGCTTTGCACAGCGCACAGTTGCGACTGGGCTTTTTCACCAGTCACAAGCGTTGAAGACTGGCGTTTTTGGGGGTATTTCAATAAATCACCACAACTCTCAGAATTACCCTATTGTAATCATTTTTAGACACAGTAAAGTAACACTCAAGCTTAATTTAATACAAAAAACTAAAGTTGTCTAAGTCTAATACTTTAATTTGTATGATTTTTTAAAAATTGGCATGAATTTGATTTTCCGAAAAATTTCCAGAGACGTGACAAGTAGAATGAAATTCACTGCAACAACAAAAATAAAAGTTCAAAGTGTTCTGGTTTGATTTGTATACATGTGCGAGTGTTTGGTGAAAATATAAAAGCTGGTCTGTGCATTGATTCAGACCCATACACTGAATTACATGAGACAGATGTACGGCACGACGTTGTGATTTCGTTGCGCGAAAAACAACACCGGTACTAGTGCTAGATCTAGCCCTAGAACTACGACTCGGGCCGTGTTCGGGTACATATCCAGGATCCTAACTATTAGACACATTATATTCTGAGACACTAGAACTAGTAAAACGCACAGAAGTATAGAAAACGGCGAAATTATGTGATTCTTGTTCATGCGACTTTTTCGACTGTTACTACGACGCGACTGTCGGATTACTATGAGCTGTATAGAAAAAAACAAAGCGCGAGTTCCGGGCTGTTCAACCCCAGGTGGGGTCACTGTCCTTCACCTTCAATAACTTAAAAACTACCGGCCCCAGAGATACGAAACGAAGTCTAAGTAGCTCAGGCTTGGCCAAACAAGGGTACGAGACGGGTCTCGCGATCCGTGCGTGATTTGTAGAGCGAAAAAAAAATTCCAAAGTTGGTCACGCAGGGCTTGTGAGACCCGTCGCGGCGGGGGTCACGCAACTGTTGTGTGACCCGTCTGAAGTGAGTTAAGAAACTTGTCGGTGATCTAGCGAAACCTAAGGCCTTACACCAACTACTTGAACGAAACAAAGAATAGGAGAGCCCACGTTTGCCAACAATGAAGGCCATGAGCGAATGAGTGGGGAGGGTGTGGTAAGCGCAGACAAGCAGAACGCATCGTGTGATAGGCCAGCCTAGTCTAGATTATCTAGGCCTACCACTACGGTGACTACCCATGCCCTCACTTCTCCGAAGCGTGGATGGAGAGGTCACAATGCTGTGATGGATGGAGTGATGTGTAGTAACGTACGCAAGCAGACGAAACACACCACGGGGTGCGGTGGGGTGGGGGCCAACGCAGCGGGCGAGTTAGCCCAGAGTCACAGAATTCTGTGCCCAGAGTACATTCTTTCTGATCGCCAACACCGTGCTGTCAACATCGCTAGCGCTTGAGAAAGAAACACGATTCGATTTTTGATCAAGTAAGACCTAACTAGAGGTCATGTAGAACAATGTCATCATCAGGGGAGAAAACAAAAAGAAATAAACAGAACACCAAACTTCTACATTAGGCCTACTTTACTATTTCCATTGAATTTATTACTGGATTCCTTACAACGAGAATCCTGGTATAACGGACATTTCGCACCGGTCCCCTCCCTCTTGTTATAACAGGATTCCACTGTATAATAAATTCTTTTTCTTGTTTTATTCAAGCTGTTTAAATCTCCCTTATGTTTCAACCTGGTATTATGTGTTAGTAGTGAGGGAAGAAGTGGGTGAATTAATGAAGGGGGGGGGGGGACAGGGATGAGCAACTGGAAGAAAAAAAATGTGATGTGTTCATAGATGCTATATATATGTATGTGTATTTGATGTCACAGAAGTGGATGAAAGCACACTGATAAATCTTCTAGAGGATTATTAAAAACTCTTTTCTTCCTTCACAGATACAAGCAGTGGGTGTCCCTCTCAAACCACATCACTGATACCACACTGAGGGTGTTACAACCTGACTGTGGTTTTATCTACTCCGTAGCACAGTTTGAGTCCGAGGGAAGCACGTCTCAGTCCCGTCAGGCTAGCGCGGTGGAAAAGTCAAAAGAAGCATCAACGGAAAGCTCTTCTTCCAGTCCTCAGAAACCCGAACTTCCTCATCTTAAGCAGGTCATAGGAACAAACATTAAGTACAGTGTTGTTCCGAAGCAGAGGTATCCCCCTGGCTCAAGCCCCAGCGAGATCACAAAGTACAGCATGGATTCTTCTTACGTTCTGAGTCTGTTGCTCACAGAGAGATATAACAAAGACATAGACTCGATTCTGGGAGAGGTGCAGTTTGCATTTCTCTGTTTTCTTCTGGGACAGAATTATGAGTCCTTTGAACAATGGAAGAAACTCGTTCACCTGTTGTGTACTAGTGAAGAAGCAATCATGAAAAATCCAAAGGTGTATCAGGATTTTATCTCGCTTCTTCATTTTCAGGTTCGGGAAATCCCTTCTGATTTTTTTGTGGACATTGTTACTTCAAATAATTTCCTCACAGTTACTCTGCATGAATTATTTCAAAACCTTGAGGGTGATGGTGTTGATTCAAAGTTGCAGAAGAAGGGTCATAGCTTCAGAAAACATCTGACAGAAAAGTTCAACTGGGATTTTACTTCAGAGCCAGATGACTTCGCCCCAGTTGTGGTTGACACTTGAATGTGAAGATATTTGTTGCTATTACTATTAATGTTATTCCGGTAAGAGTTGTGTTCAGATCTACTCTTGCCTTCTTTGATAACAGGGTCTCCATTACGACAGGTGTGCTGCCAGTACTTGTTGTGGTCAATGGTGGAATGTCTCTGTAAAAGTACCGGCAAAACCAGGAAAATGTAACTGGTTCTATAAGTTATAAGTTACTGTGAATTCTTTGACATCTTTGATGCGATGATGTTGCATTCTAAAAAAGTTTAATTTAGGTGTGGGGAGATTGTTTTACTAAGTATCATTCTGCCATGCTGTGATGTAACATGATCCCTTTTAGTTTAGTCCTGAGACTGTATTTCGATTTTTTTGCATGTACTGAATTGTCCCTCAGGCTGTTTCCAGGATTTAAATCTAAATTTCTCTGTGTACAATATTGAGAGATTTGTCGCAGCACTGACATGGTATGCATTTTATGTGTATTCTATCAAGTGTGTATTACTTCTTAGCTCACCCTGGACTATATTTTACCTCTCATATATATTTCTGAAATTTACAGTATTGTTTATGATTCAGTCATCAAAAGTATGTTTTTCGTTTAGAATTACCAGTCTTAAATGACAGTTAATTGTTTCATCTGGAATAAATGAATAAATCCCTTAAATTTTTTTAAAGCCCTCTTTTGTTGCTTTCTATAATAACTTGTCACCCTACCCATCATGCTCAGGCAAGTGTCTGTTGTGTAATATAGATAGGCCCTTCACAGATGCATTCGGGAGAAAGTTAAAGTTAATTTGAATACATGTAGGCTACTGTCCAAACCTATCCAAGGTGACCACCCATTCCTGAGGAGCAAGGTGATCATCTTAGGCAGGTAGTTCTCATTGACTGTGTCAATATCATAGAAAAAAGAAGGGGGGTTTTGGCGGGTGGGGGGTGGGCGGGCGCGGGGTGAGTGGTTGTTTGTACAGTACAGGGGATTGTCTTAGGCTGGTGTTTGTCAGAACAGTTTCAACTGTATTTGAGTCTGTCAGCTGGGGCGTATCCTTCGCAACTCGGGTTGACAAGGTCAAAGCAGTCTGCCTACAAAATAAATTGTATGGGTGATTGGTTGATGCTCTGGTGTGGTTTGCTTCTTGTTTCCTATCAAACCTCTATCCTACTTTTCTTTTTTTTATGTTTGTTACTCCCTATAATCTTTGGCACCTGTATGACTTCAATGTGTTGCAAGTTCCGTAAAACACTTACAAAAACAAAAATCAAATGGAGAGACAAGAAAACCAAAAAAGATGTCTACCAAATAACAAGAACATCACCATGGCTTCTAAACAAAATCAAAATGAGAAAACTGAAACATTTTGAAGAGACACAACTCATTGCAAAAAGAAAAACTAGACGGCAAGTTAGAAGGGACGAGGGCAATCAGAAGGGGGAGACTACTATGGACTGACAACCTAAAGTGGAATGCACGATCACTGGAACATTGCGCCAGAGCAGCTGAAAAATATAGTGAATGGCGGGTCATTGCATGTCAACCATAATATATAGAGACGTCCAAGGCTAGAATGGCATCTCCAATCAACCAACCATTTCCCAGATTCTTAGGTGGAGTTCTTCACTGTTTGCTCATAGAAGACGTCTGTGCTCAGAAGGATAAATTATTGAGTATGCAAAAAAATGTAGAAGTAATCATGGTAGCTCCGCCTGCCTGCTGAGTTTAACCAGCAGTATTACTGTAAACTCTCTGGTTTAACCCTATCCGTAAGTGGTGTTTTACTATCGTATCCATACGACGTGGGGAACTCTGTGCCACCACTTTCCAAAGAGGAAATTTACTCGTTAATCCGATCCGTGTGCTTTGCATAGCAGTCTGTCAAAATGATTTTTTGAGAAATACTGAAAGTTTTTAAGAGATCTTCGTACTAGAAGTATTCTAAAATATATAAAGAATACAATCCCGGGGGTACAAAATGACCGCAGGGCGTACGGATAGGGTTAATCCTTCTCAGATTCTCAGCCTAGATTGATCCCAGTTGGCATCTGTGGTGTAGCGGTTTGTTGCTTTGCTGTCAAACGCAGAAGATGTGAGTTTGATTTCTGCATGTGTATGTGTGTGTGTGTGCAGGGAGGGGGGGGGAGATAATGGTAATCGAGTGTCTCCATTATTGTCTGATGATGACTTTAAACATAAATTTAAGTCATGCTGATATCAAAATCAATTGCCAAAGACAAATTTATTGAAACAAAAAAAAATGTAATACCTATTCCCTCTAGTGCTACCAGCAGGCAGGAATCATCAAGACCATCATGTACAGAATACAACATGATACAAGGTTTTCCACTCAATCTCAACAACCTGTTTTTGCACAAGGCAAGAACGATATAAATCTACACATCCTCACCGATTGTCTAATGAGACATTGCGTTCCTCTAAGACATTGTCACTGTTGGGGGGGGCCTAGAGGTTAAGCGGTGTTCGCCTCTCATTTAAAGGTCTCGGGTTCGAATCTGGGTAGCGACCGAAACATTTTCTTCTCTAAAATTGTCTCCTTTCACCTTCTTTCCTGCTCTCTGGCAATGTTTTGTCGTCTGCTTTCGTCTCCACTTTTTGCCCCATCCCCGTCACCCCCTTTGCCCTCTCCTCTGGACATCTGACTCTTTCTGCAGCCTCTCTACTGCTACTCCTTGGCTCCTTCTTACTGCTGTCTTTCAGCCACACCCCTGATCTTCTGGTAGGAAAGATCTACACCTAGCCTTCTCGGAAAAGGGCGAAAAATCTCGGAGGGCCTATGTGCAAGTTGCGCTCATAAAAGATCCCTTGGTGGTCTAAAATCGATAAGAGGTAGGCTTCGGCCGCCACCCGGGCAAAAATTCAAAATTTCCTACCAACTGAAAATGTTTGGTGTGTCCCCCGCGCTCATATGACCTTATGCAGTTTCGAGCGCCATAAAAGACTTACCAAAAAAAATGTTTTTAGACATTGTGTCTCACAGCAGCAGTCAACTGCAGTGAATGGCAGTACTCTGCACGTCAAAGTCAAACACAGTTTTCTCTCCTGTGGTGCAGCATACCATGAAGTGTGTACAGTGCTGCAGGATAATTATGGTAGCTATCCTTTGGGTCATGGCCACATCATCACATGGGTGCGTCTCTGACTTAAATACTGAGGGTAACATACTATCTCAGTCTATTGTGGTTGTCGTGGAGTCAGAAGATTGTGACCTGATCTGTCCTACTTGGGAGGTAATTGGGGTCATGTTTGTTGGAAAACTGGGTAGGCGTTGTTCCGTCTGTTTTTGGTAGGAAAATTTGTAAGGGTTTTGGACTCTGACATGTCCATCCATCCACAGCCTCAGCCATGTTTGCCACTTTCTTCGCCAACCCTTCTGTGATTTTATTTCTGGAACATTTCAGTGACCTGGTACTTGTACATTGTATCCAGTAATGGGGGGTATTGACTTGAAAGTTGAGATCGTACAGGAGTAAGAGGAGTACAAATGTAGTTGAATATATCGGCACATAAAACTGTGGGCTTTTGAGCCATTGTAGTAGATTTCCCATCTACTGTAAGGAGGATTGTTTGATTTAAAGTTTTGGTGGTTCAAGAGTACGTACATGGATGCTGTTTTGAATGGCCTTGTCTCTGCTTATTTTTCCAGTGAGAGCAGCATGTTCAAGGCTTTTATTTCAGATCGAATTAAGTGTTCCAAAAATTGCATTTGTCTCTTCCTAATTGTTATTACTAGTTCTAGAGAACAACCCGCATAGGATTCTTTCATTTTCACCCCATTCAACTAATTCGTTTAATTTCTTTTACTTCCTGAGAACCATATTTCTGTTGCTTTTATTTAGTTTTACTGTCTTATTCTCAGAGGAGACGGGTTATCTCACACAGCCTTTTAAACCTCTTATTGATATTGTGGGTAGTTGTTGGGTGCTCTGGTGTGGTCTGCTCCTTCTTTCCTGTCAAAAATCTGTCATCCTTATAATCTCTCTTCTTCGTCCTTTTTATGTTTGTTACTCTCTTGTAACACCTCTAATCTTCGGCACTTATATGACCTTATTGTGCTGTAAAACTCTTACTTAAAAAAGTCATTATTGGTAGTCATTGAGATGCTTCTATTTTTCAGGATTGGATCCATTTTATTGAAACTGTCTTTAATTAATCACCTCTCAGCCTCTAAGTTAAGTTAAGACCGACGAAGTGGCTATTCACAGCCGCTGGAGGCTATTCGGACTCAAATTCCAGTGCGTGTGCGCAATCACCGGTTCTACCCATAGTTACCCCCTTTTGATTTATACCTAAACCTATAGTGTACATCTATGGTTGTACCGTACTTTTTTTTGGGTCTAGACTCGAGTCCGAATGGTTTCCCCGTTGCTATTCGGACTTTAAACTACTGGTAGTTAGTAGTGGTAGGCTATTACACTGCGTTTTGCGACTACAAATATAAAGGGATCAAAACATAAAATTCATAATCAGTCCTTAAAAGACAGCCCCCCCCCTCTTTCTCTCTCTCTCTCTCTCTCTCTCTCTCT